>NW_026136718.1:16914047-16934047 GCF_905237075.1 Dicentrarchus labrax | reverse complement strand
CATAAGAGACAGAAAAACAGCAAATCCTCACATTCAAGAAGCTAAAACAAGGGAATATTTGTTATTTTTGCCTGAAAAATTACTTTAATAATTAATCAATTATTAAAATTGCTGCCAATTAGGAGAATAATTCATTCATTCATTGAACTAATGAATTTATCAACAAGTTGTTTCAGCTCTACTGCATAAATAGTAACTGTTGTTCTTGGCAGTCACTAAAACATCTTCAAAACAAAGTCCACAACTGAAGATCCTCTGCTAATAGAAAATATTATTTCTCTCCATCAGGCCAGAGGGAAATATTAAGTGTACAGTGCTCTATGGCACACTTACACAACCACACACTCTAATAGTAACACTGTTAACATCAAGAAAGCATAAAGATCTCACTGTGACCATGTCTTAACACTCATCCCGTTTGACATATTTCTCTCCACCATGATAGCCCATAAAGATACAATCACAAGAGCAAAGCATAGAAACATGAGAGGAAATCTATATTTAGAAACTGTAGTAATTAAAAAAAGAGGATTAATTGTTGCTTCCAGCTCTCGTGTGTGCTGAGAGGAGCACAGAGAGTCATGGGTTTAAGGTGGAGATAATTAGATTTTTAGCTGTCCTCATGGTGGACAATTGAATTTGGCAACAGAAAAACAAGGATTGTTAACTGTGCATGCTTGTAGTTTAATATAATAATATGCAAATCTCTACTTCTTTTATCCACCACACAATATTAAATAATACTAACCATCATGCTGTCCTTAAACCATCCTCAGTTGGAAGGGATATGATGCTTTTGTTTCACGGCACAAAAACAAGGTTTATAGCCAATTATGTCCATTCCTTACATATTTCTTCCAATGAGGTAAATTAATCTGAATTTTAAAGTATGTAGTGAATGTAAAGCCAACAGCCTGGCAGGATATAACGTGTACATTTGTGAGCTGGGAAACAGATTTTGTTACATGTTGGTCAGAGCCAGGCTAGCTTTTCCCCTTGTTTCCAGTCTTTATGCTAAGCTAACTGTCTCCTGGCTGTAGCTTTAAAAGTGGTATCAATCTTCTTATTTAACTTCCAGCAAGAAAAAGCAAATAAGCTTATTTCCCAAAATGAAAAACTATTGCTTTAAGTTTAGTATATTGTGGAGACTAACTAAAAACAAATATAATGTAAAAGTAAGATCTTTAACCTTGATTTGTTCAGTCTATAATTAATTTTGCTGCCGTTTTTTTGCTTTAGTTCCCTCCCTCAGCTATCCTTCTCCTCAGGCTCCCAGTAAATCCTTTACATGCCTTGACAAAGAGAATGCAGGATTATGTGACTATTGAATAAGCAGCTGGTTCATGTTCACACTCATCCAGTCATAACATAACAGAGAGAGAGAGAGAGAGAAGAGATGATTCTTAGTTTCTCTCTGTCTGAATTATTCATATGTTGAACAGCAGGTAGAAGCTGTGTTAATTCCAGTGACTGTCTGATGACCTTTACCACAACATGTCATCAATATGTCGATAAAGTAAGTCCTTTAAAGTTTTCCTCCACTCAAAAATCTGTTTTTCTTCTTCTTCCTACAGAGGGATTTTTGTTTTAACTGTGCAGAATGATGTATGTGCAGAGTTTGACACTAGAAGGATGTTTCTCTGTGCTCACTGAAAATCTGATTTTAAGGGCCCGCCCCCCTTATGAGCACCCACACAAATAGTTTGGAAGTCATACTCGTCCCGTAATTAATTTATAAACCTCCAGTGCACATACACTAAGAATGGATTTTACAGTGAAGTAGAAGGCATAATATGTCCAGCAGGAAAACTTAAGAAACATTTGTATATTTATGGATTCTGGTATATAAGTAAAAGGAGTAGTAATGACTTTTGGGTGATTTTACTGTGGAAATTATACTTTTTTTGTGGAAAAGACACATCAGACACACATAATTATTCCAAGCAGACTATTTTATATATATATATATATATATATATATATATATATATATATGTCTTAATGCATGTCTGCAGGGGATCTTTACGTAACATGCAATCTGTTCACAGTGTTAACTGTCATTCACAATAGGAAAAAGTAAGCACAGTGAGAACATTTCAGGAAGGATTCTTGCAAATGACAGGACATCAGCAGGATTCTCAGAGCATTTTTGTTGTGCTCTACACCAGAGTTTTGCTTTAGGTTCAGTTCACTGTCCGGTCTTACCCATTTGATGGATTTGTGGATTCCAGATCATCTTTGTTTCCTGGTAGCTGTAACCTGAAACAAAGGAACAAAATCAGGGTTGTTTAAAGACAAGAAGGGAAATCTCAAGGGGTTGAAAACCAGCTGAAAGGCCAGCTATTGTCTGAGGAACATGATCGTGAGAGCCACAGAAATGCAGACACTGATACATGTGGACACTCCCAGGTTACTTATTTCTATGAGGACATTTCTTCAGAATGAACATAAAAAAGTTTCGAGAAAATGTCTGGGAAATGGGTCTGATATCTGGACATACAGTATCTCTGGAAAGATCTGGTCACAGAAGGACTCAAAAACATATTCAAATTTCAAGCTTGTGACCCAGAATATGTTTTTATCTGTTAAATCTACATTAATGTATGTCCTTCAGTGGTTTTGAATTCAGAGACACTCACCTGAAGTCTGTGATGATTGGATCCAGTTCTGGACTGTTTATGACTGACAGCCTGGGAAAGGAAATAAAAGTCTGTCACTGTATGACAGCATGTCTGTAGGAGTTAAAATGCTAACAACTATCATCATACTGTTATCAAATGTGTTACGCACACAGTAAGCCCCACAGGGTTTGTCGTTTCTTTTGTCACACTGCTGATTGTTCCTGACAGTAAGAATAAATGACAGTGAGCACAATGTGAACGTACCGGCTAGGGGAGTCTGGGCTGTCAGGTATGTCTTGTGCCTGCTTGGCATCCCTGTGAAGAGGTCAGAGGTTAATTTAGAGAGAACATAAGAATGGATCTCATGAAGGTGAGAGGAGGATGTGTGCTCGGACTCTGGAGGTCTGATCTGAAGATCTGAGGAGGACTCAAGAGTTTCGTACAGATAGTTTAAATTTAAACTGTTACCAGCAGCAAAAGGAAACAACAAGGAAGCAAATGTCAGCAGTAACACAAGATTAAAATGGGCTGAAGCTGTTTATTCCTCATATTTTGTGCTATAAACTTTAAAATATGTATGGTTTAAGTGCTTCTAGCCAATATGAAGCTTCTGAAACAGCATTCAGGCCTCAACAATCTCCATTTACACATATAAATCTTTAATTCTTAGGTTAGAGTTACATCAGTGCTTCCCAGCTTCCTTAGCCTTTGGCCTATTGAGCACCCAGCAGTTTGGACATGTGACCCCTCATCACAGGGTGAGTGTCTGTGTCTTACCTCCAGCTATACAGCATTTCACAAGAAGATGAAAGCAAACTTTAGACAAAAGTTAAAAAGTTAACATATTTTGGTGTTGCTGAATTTAGTTATCTACACTTTCCCACTCAGATAATCATCTTGTAATCACTTAAATCTATTTTTGTGACAGCTTGTGGGTGTCCTGACCTCCAGGTTTGTTACAACATAGTCCTAATATCTAAGTATTGTGTCTTTTTTAACAAATGATTTTACAAATGCAGCTTAAGAGATGTGACAAAAAAAAACAACAAGGCATTAAAACAATTCAAAAAGAACTAAAAAAAACATTACTTTTTTAAATAATTATATTATATTTAGTAAGTAAATTTCAGCAAACAACTTTTACACTGAAAGCCTGCTTGTCCACATCATGAATGCTGTCTAACAGGCTTAGTTAAGAGACTGAACAAGACATAAAGACATAATGAGAGCAGTTTGAAGGATCCTGAAAAACCAAACTTCATACAGTGAATATGAATCTACAGTAGAAACACATGACTGAACTTCACAGATCATATCTCTGTATAAAACTGCTCTGAGGACAGTGTGTGTGTGTGTGTGTGTGTGTGTGTGGTCTACAGAGGCTCCCGGACATGTTGTGCTTTACACAACAATCTCAGTGCAATGACTGTCACATTTACATTATGATACTCATAAAGTGCGATTCTCACTGTTGGCCGCAGTATGAACAGACAAGCACCGACACAGTCCGGACTTTTGCACTGATTTTCTGAAGCTTACTCACTTTTTGCTGTCATCTTTCTTCACGCTTCGTCTCCAGTTCTTAATAAAACTCATTCCACAGCACTGGGATCCGGTGAAACGGCAGAATTACACCGGACAGAGCAGGTTATTACACGGCGGACATGGACGGACAGACAGACAGACAGGAGAGGAGTCGCTCACACAGAGTTCACCCTGACAGAAATGAAGGTACAACAGCTGCTGTGTGCGTCTTCCTCCTTCCTGACGTGGGAAGGTGTGTTTCCCTCATCACCATCATAATGACTCTCCTAAATGCACTGCAATGTGCACTGCTCCAGGTCCTGGCTGCATGGTCCTAAAGCCCTCCTCGTTCAATGTGTTCCAAACTATTTTAAATACTATATTTATCTACTGTATTTATAGTTTTTTATTCATTTAATAATTTTTAAATCTTCAGAAAAACTGGGCCAACTCCATCTGCTGATGAAGATCATGTGATATGACTGAAAGCACCAGAACACCTACTGAATTGACCTTGTGGTGAGATTATTTTATCAACAGTTTATCAGATTTGTCAGTGTCAAGAAGTGACTTTTAAGATCAATTATTTTAGCAAAACAATAAGTATACATTACAACTTTGTTATAAAAACTTATAATGCAGTCAAAATGGCTTATCCTCTGCACGAAAACATACAATTCTGACCTCATTTTTTAAATACATTTTGACTGTACTCTGGTGTTTGTAGTTGCTCTGTTTATTAAAGGGCTCCACTGAAGTAAGATTTTGAGGTACTTTCCTGTTACTTTCGGTTTCTACTCAACCAAATTTCAGAGGAAAATATTGTACTTTTCACTCCACTATATTTGACAGCTACAGTTATGTTGCAGATAAATATTATACATACACATCTCAGCTTCTTAACATCAGCTTGTACACAATATATGTGTTGCTATAGATTGAGCTGAACAGTAGTATGTAAAGAAGTATAGTTGTCTCCATAATGGTAACATGAGTGCTGCTTAATCATAAATGCATCTATTCCAACAATAATAATCCAACAATATAATACATAAAACATTCTGAATAGGTCTACATAATGAGTACTTTGTGTTTGTGTTTGTTTGTTATATATTTTGTTAATAATACTTCTGTACTCTTACTCAGTGATTGAGAAAGTATTCAGAATACTTCAGTAAAAGTACCATTAAAATAATTTAGAAATACTCCATTACAAGTAAAAGAAATAAAAAATAAAGTACAGGTATTATCAGATAAATATACATTGGACCATCTGAGTGTTACATTATGTGTTATTAGATCATTATAGATGCATTATAATTTTAATGCTGTTGGTCAAGATGGGGTTCATTTTAAAGTACCTCAAAAGTGTATTTAATTACAGAACTTGAGTAAATGTTATTAGGTACTTTCTCCAACTGCTTTTAGTTTTGAATACAAAAGGTTTGAGTATTTTTGTAGTATAGTTGTAGGATCAAGACAATAATATTGATCAATAAGAACACACAAACTGCAAAACTACACGTTTAATATTTATTCTGTTTCAATTAAATGCATTACATATCCTGGCCAAACCTCCCAATAAGGATTTTTTTTCTTACATGTTAGAAAATACAAAATAAAATACAATTAGCTTGAGTTTTAAAACGGCTTTATGGGTAAGCCTAAGAAACATAAGTGGTTCTGGATTTGTAAAATTTGAGGAGTCTGTACAAGTGACAGCAACAAGTCTGTTGGCCTTGAAATGTGACAGAATTAAACCATAAACTTTAGTATGACAAGGGACGGTGAAGAGCAGACAGACGGCTCCTGTCCTTTTGTATTTACACTAAACGGCAATATGAGAGACGCACTGAGTAGGAAGTGCTGCAACCACAGACAGTAAATCGCGAGATGGGGAAACCATGGCTGTGCTCATTCGAAACAAGGCCAGAAAGAGAAAGTCAGAACAGGAAGAAGTTTCCAAAATGTTGTGCACTGTTTGGTCAGAAATTAGCAAAGGAAATGAAAACATAGGCCTCCTGCTCTTCAACCAAGCCTTCCCTCGTTCAGAACCTGTCTATAACAGTTTAGCACTCAGTGTTAAGCAACTTAGTTTTTGAGAAACACAAAATTGCCCAGCAAGAAGAAGAAGAAGAAGAATCACTGGCCGACCGACTGCTGCGTGGGCGTTAACAGGAATGAGGTCGCACTGCAACGGGAGCGTTTATCCTCACAACACAGCAGCAGTTTTTTTTGCAAGTTAAATCGCTGCAGAGCCTGAAGTGGACAGACAGAAGACAAACTGCTCCACCAAAAACGCAGAGAGACTAATCAACTTTTACTGACTTTGTGTAAGACTTTGAAATCCAGTTAGCCTGTCAGGAAGGCAAAAGGAAAAACATCCTGGAAAAAAAAATAAACAAGTTCATACAAATGTTAACAAAAGAAGCACCAACAGTGGCACACTTTGAAATCAGACCTGGGTGAGGTTCGTGAAATGGATACCGACTACTTGAGGAAGTTGATTCTTCTTAAAATACACGTCTATCATTAAATATAGTAGTTACCCAAACCAGCCTCACAGTATGGCCGCATCTGTGCGGATCAATCAGGGTTAACAATAGTATTTAACACAATTCAATTAATGCATGAGTAAACAGAGCAGGTAAATACGATGATGATAACCCAGTTTCTAATATGAAATGTGTCTGGTAATGTCCAAACTGACCAATTTTTCATCCACATTTCAACAAAAAATTACATTCAGGCCACATTAATAAAATGTCTTGTAATTGCCCAGAATTTGCTTCATACTCATTGAAAGTATTTAGTATTAATATAACTTTTTAGAGCTGAACTATCCAAATCTCAGATATTGCATGTTGGACAAAGCAGTTATGTTCTTGTTTTGTGAAATCCTCCGTAGTGTGCCCTGAAAATTAATGTTAATTAATATGTAATCGTTACATGATTACTAGATGTAGTTTTGTTCCTTTCAGTGTCTCCCCAAAACATGAACTTTATAATGCACAGAACATATGCTGGGCAAAGCAATACTGATATTTAAAAAGACATTAAAGTGTCTAGAAGCTGAATGTGGTACCTGTGATGGATTTGTTCAATTTTAGTATAAATCTGCACATGCACTTCACATATACGAGGACTGGTAACTTCCAGTTAAATTGAACAAAAATATCTTTAAAAAAATCTCATAGGCCCCTCTGCCGTCATACAGGACTGGAAAAGTATATGGTCTCTCCCTTCCCAACGGACTGACTTGCATTATTAAACTTTGTTACAGTGCCTCCAAAAACACTTTTGTTTCCCGAGCTTGCTGTCTCACAACTACACACAATTCAATGTTTAGAAGATTAGGAAGGAAATGTAGGGGGGGTTTTGGGGCTCTAAAAAAAATAGCAAGTCTATTTTTATCCTAAGGAATCTCATGAAATTTTCAATATAACTTCCAAAGCTAGAATGAGCGGAGTTTTAATAAAGTGTAGTGAGCACGGTTAGTGGATAAAGACATGACTTTCAACAAAGCCATTTCAATCTAGTTTTGAGCGTATGTTTAAATAAATTACATTCTGGAGAGTTAATGTGTAGCCTGGTTGTTGAAATAAACAGAGCAATCTTAACATCTGACAATCTCTAAATCCATATTCACTGCATTTCATTCAACGATTGATTCCTTAGAGCACTCACTCCATCTTGGTCCTCTCCTCCAAAAACGAAACCACACAGACCAACAGGATGGAATAAAAACACGATACTGCAATGCCAGTGAGCAGTGAACACAGTCTGGGGAGGAGGGGCGTCGAAAGATTCAGAGATGGGTTTATTCTAAGAAAGTCTCTTCATGGGGGTCAGCAGGTGCTGCTGAATCAGTCCTATACAGTCCCCACTTTGCTTTGGTGCTTTCTGGGCTGGGCCAGGCTGTGCTGTGCCGTGCTGAGCCGTGCCAGTGGGGGAGGAGGAGGGGAGGAGGAGGGGAAACGAGCTCCTCAGGAGAGTTCAGACTTGCTGAGTGCGATGGCCAGCTCCAGGTCTTCTTGTTCCTGCTGGGTGAGCCTGGCAAGTCGCTCCTTTTCCTCTCGCTCGCTCTCGCGCTTTGCCCACTCTATCATGTCTTCCTCTGTTGGATACTGCTCCGTGAACACAGAAAACACACACACACACACGCACACACACGCACACACATCACATCACATCACAAGGGGGAAGGAAAGAATAACACATATGCAATATGCATATAGGGGGAAAGGAGACACAAACAGACAAACACATGTACAGTTAACAGATTCTTAAAGATAAAAAACTTTTAGCGTCTGCTGTTAACAGATGACCAACAATAACAACAATACCTGGATGATATAATGCATACCATTATAATGAGACATTATAAGCGCCATAAAGTAACAGCTAACTACTAAAGTGTTGCTGTTTTTTTTGTTTGACCCTGAATATACACGTAATCTATATTATATTGGTCAATATGAGTTTTCTTTTTAAATAAAAACACAACATAACAAACATTTACAATAAAATCTGAATTGAAGAATTGTGACGGAGATGAGCAGGATATTTTACAGTCAAAGCTCTGTGGGGGACAAACTACGTAATAGTTCATCAACTTTGGAATCTCTAAACTATAATTTCTTGCCTTCTTGTACTTTAAAATAATCTTTGGGGGCATTCTTGCCAGGGAATGAGAGGACCAGGGACCAGGGGTGTTTCGGTTCACATGGTACGCATCTTAGCCGCAAGGCCACTGTAAGCACCATATGATAATTCTGATAAATCTGTGATAATATTGTCAGTATATGTATCTGTCGGGCTCTAACAGTGATGATGCAGTAAGTCACAGAGAAAGACATCCTTAAGTGTACTGTGACTTGTGAATTGAGCAAGGCTGAAAAACATTACTAATGAGGGTAAAATAGAATCAAATTAAATATATTTCTGAGTCTTGAACATCACAACAAAATTACACCAAACCTTTTTTTTTTATTGCATCATAGAGGACACCTCATCTCCCTGTAGTAGTCAGGAAATTAACATCGAACTGTATCTGTGTCGATTTAGACAGCTTCTTTAAGTCACTCAGGTGAGGATATTCATGATAATGTAAATGAATCACGATACGCAATAATATCGTATATCCCTACCCGCTACCAAAACACAACCAAACTATGATCATGAAGGACAGTCTTTGCCCCTCAGGCATGTGTCATCACACATCTCGCGGTGGCATGTGATCTGGATAAAAGCAGGGACTCAAATGGGATAGAAGCATGAAAACAGGACTCTCCACCGATGAATGAATTGCACCAGTGTGAACAAAATCACATTTCACAACAACAAAAGGCAAAGGACAGAGACTTTAAAAAATACACAGTACACTGGTTAAGTCAGTTAATGATTACAGACCGGACATGCGCTGAGTCAACAGGTTCATTACTCTGAATGAATGACAGACAGAAGCCTCAGTGTGTGTTCACCCATGCAAAGGAAAGGAGGAAGCGATGAAGACGTTCACGAGGAGGTATTTTAGAACTGATGAACTTTTGATTTCCGTGTAGAGAATGGCAGAACATGCATGATGAGAACATTTAAGAAACGTGTAACAGATTTAGTAGAGAACATGCATTTATTACTTGTAGGCGATACCTCCCATTGCTGCTTTTAAATATGAATAAAATCAGACATCAATAAAGTACTTAGCAAAAGGAATGATGCGTTTTAATGCTAAACTTAAAGAAACCCTACACATATCTGGTACTTTTGTCTTTACCGTCTTTAGAAGAACCATACTGTTGCTTTTGCATGATTTAGTACAACTCATCTAAATTTTATATCATTGCCAAACACTTTCCAAAGCATACCACGCTGGGGATTATAGGAAGCATTTTTCCTGCTTTGATGTATCAAAATATCTCAATTTAAACTTGCACTGACATCAAACTTGCTCGAGATCAAACTATCACAATTAATAACATGTCACATCTTCATTATTGTCAAATGCAACACAACAATTCAGACATTACATAACCGACAAACAAAAGTGGGCGGCTTGAAAAGGATGGAAATAATCTTAAATTTAAAGCATGCTTTGGAACACATCTGCGGTGATAAATGTGGTAAATGAACTGCAAATGTAAAAAAAAAACAAAAAAACGTTGGTATGGTCCTTTTAAAGCTCAGGCTTTTGCAGATAGTGGTGTCATGGATGCACATAGAAGCCAGAGATGATGCCCTTGATTCAACTCTTTATTCAACTTTTTTGACAGAGTAGTAGAGACACAGAGAGAGAACACAGGCGATCTGTTTCTCAAGCAAACAAGGGCTGAATGAACCGGTAGAAGGAAGGGATGGGTGAATGGATGAACAGATGGATGCATGGATAAATAAATAGCGGCATGTGTAAAGGAAAACAAAACATAACACTGATTTGAGGGATGGCGGAGGCAGTGGTATGAGTGAATGAGAGCCAGCTAATCAAACACACAGTTAGTGCGTGCAGGTCGGGGGTTCAACAGGGACATGCAGGGTGCAGTCATGTGACAGAGAGGCAATAGAAGTCTTTTACTAATCGTCATCCATCCCAAATTCACAGCATGACAGCACATTTCTATGCAGTATTACAAAAGGGAAGAACTGAGAGGATTTTAATACTGTTACTAATTTATTCCTGATATGTCAAATTATTATATAATAATAATAATAATCCAGTTTTGCCTCAACAATTATAACTTTGTCAGTTTTCTGCATGTTAAATATAGGATTATTTGCACATTTGACAACACATATTGTCAGAAGAAAGAAAGACAGGGAACTGTAATTTCCTTGTTCTTCTCGGTTTAAAGAAGTAAAATTATAACAGCAACCTTGCTCTTACTTGTGAGAAGAAATCATTAAATATGGTTTTACTCCAAAAAGCATCTTTAGTGTAGCTTAGCTGCTACAAATGTTTCCTGGAGCATATTTAATCACAGAGTTTGTAAAACACTAATCTCTTTGTGAAACTTCAAGTTTAAAGGTTGAAACGTTCAGAAATGGGATCTCACTAAGGATGCAGCGGGCACTGCTCTGCACCTCCTTAGTCAAGGTCAGCTGATGTAATGCCTCTAGGACACAGTTGTGCCGGCTCAGCGATATATTGACTCCGAGTCCAGTCAATGGTCAGACCCAGAATGACCACTTCGCACTAATGGCAATTGAAATTTAGAGATTAAATTTCAGTGTAAAAAGGTGCATAAAATGAAACATTTTTGCAATAAAATATATCTTTCAGAGTGAAATATGCACATGCTGTAATGTCAGTGTGCTGGGTTGGGATGGCTAACAGAAGCCAAATACAAGCAGCCTCTCATCTCTCCATTCACTGCCAACCATTAGGATATAATAAAGATAGATGTGTATAATCAATTAATTTGTAACAGAACTTGTATCTGTTATTACAAATATATCAATGTATCTATCATTTCTATAATGACATTTCTGTACATTTCCTTTTAAAATAAGACAGTGCAACTACAATCATAGGGCTTAAATTAAGTGCAATCCCAGTATAAATCAGTAACAAAAAATTATTAGATTACAAGTATAAAGAATCTTTACATGGCAAGGAAATATAGCATTCATATTAAAGAGCTAAAATATACACCAGCAGCAGACAGGATGCAAGAAAAACAAACTCAAATATAGAAGAAGCTTAAGCTCAAGAAAACTGTAGCATTAAGAACCTGTGCTACTATGTGACAATAAGCTGATTAGTTCACTTCTTTGGGACCTTTTAATGGCAGTGGATGGAGTGATTTATAAAGCTGGCCTGATTTGCTTGATGGTTGTGACTTAATTAAACAACAAAATGCAATTTACTAGCAGGGGAAAAAAAAGAGAAGAGGGTGTGACTACTGAGAGTCAGGTAAAGGTGAGGGAGAGGGCGAGAGGGAGGTGCTCACTTTGTCAAAGCTGGCAAATCGGTCAGCTTCCCGTACGTTGTGACGAGGAGGGGAGGAGGGGGCGAAGGGGTCGGCTAAAGGATCCTTAGCAGGCAGGGAAGAGGAGGAGGCTGAGGAGGTGAAGTCTCCTGAAGGCTGCGGGAGGAAGTGCCCTCGTCGTTGGAAGGAGTCAGAGGACTCTGTTTTGGAGATTGACAATCTCTTACCTGATAAGACACAGACAGACAGACAGACAGACAGACAGACAGACAGACAGACGTATACAAGTGTCAGTACAGACACACAGAAGTTATAGCATATTAACACATACAATGAATACACCCTGAAGTTACTGGTAAGAGCACTGCAATTTATAAGGTAGTTATAAGTGTCCATAGAGAGACTGAATATAGCAAGTACTGACCTGGAGGTGGAGGAGGTGGTCTCGTTGGCGTACCCGTTTTGGGGGGCAGGGCTGGGGGCACATCGGGGCCAGCAGACTGGCCGTCTTCCTGGAACAGGTTCTTATTGTTGATGCCAAACTGGTCAGCACCGTTTGACTGAAAAAAGAGGTTCACTCCAAATCAAAGACATATTTTTTTTAAACCCAGACAAACACGTGGAGTAGCTACTGTTGGAGGTGGAATCACAGCAGTCTTGAGCACATACATACAGTTCATTTAGTGAATACTTTCCATTAAAAACCCTGCAAAATACTAATACGAGTGCACCATTAATCAATATATAGAGGCAACATTTTTAGAACACACATAATAATAATATAATTTATGATATTGCTCATCAGAGTCAGAGTCAGAGAGTCCAAACCAAGATGTACAAGCCTTCCAACGACTTCCTCCCAAAAACCACAAAACACAGTTCCCTCACAGTCTTCCTGGCCGTGAAGTGAGTTCACTGTGTCGCAACAATTTCTACATCCACTGATTTAACTCACAACTTGACATTCAGTATTTCACACCATACTGAAGTGTTATTTCATCACTGTGTAGGTGAAGCATGGGGTACTAACAACAACACTTTGTTACCTTTGTCAAGGCACTGAAATCTGCAAAGCCCCCTCCAAATGATTCATTACCAAACACAGCAGCAAATGGATCTGAAACACACGAGCATATAAAAGTCACTGAGCATGTATAACGGGCCACACTCATACAGACACTGTCAATAGTGTATTTTATACAATATAATTTAAACAGCTGCAATGGCCTCTGTCCCCAGAGGGTGGCACTATGCCACAAGTCATACCTGGATCGGAGCTGGCGTTGACTGTAGTACCACCTGGAGCGAACGGGTCATTGGTTGCTGCTGTATCCTTCTAAAAACAGAACATGCAAAACATACAGTGCTTATTACATATTGTGCAATAAACTCTGCTGTTGATATGAACATCCTCAAACTTAATGCGATTAACTGGAACTATGTGATGTAGCTTGTACAAAAATAAAACAAACAAAAATCATATTTAGCAGAAACTACAGCAATAAAAGTATTTGCCTTTCTTAATTTGTCTTACTTTCTAGGTCTACACTGACTTATTAATGTAACTAGTTTCTTAATACCACTTTAAAATGCTAACTGTTCCTTTTGATTATTCTTCAGCAAGGTCTCCCTTGCCAAAACAGCAGCATAAAAAGTTGCAGACAAAACAATACAGATATTCAAATAAAACAATACTCTATATTACTACAATCGCAGTACCTAATATGAAATTTAGTATTAAATACCTTCTTGACATTCTAATACTTCTATATTTAAGGCTTTATCATTCTGTTATTTAAACAGACATTTCTGACCATATAAATTACAGGTATATTTCCATAAAACAAAAGACTTTGGCCAGATGATGAAAAATAGGCCTGTTAACTGCTGGGTTTACAAAAATTGCTGATGTAAACCTCTAACAGCCTCATACAACATCCATGCCTGAGATTCAATTGTTGTTGCCTTATGGCCAATGACGTCCCAATATATTTGGGAGTGAGTACATTGTGAGCAGGCTTACTCACCACGGCTAGATCAGAGCTGGGTGAAGAGGAGCTGAAGGGATCTGTCCCTCCATCCTGAGAACCAAATGGATCTGCCTCCCCAGTGGCGTTTTTGCCTCCAAACGGGTCAGAATCGGCCATGTTGTTCCCTGTTGAGCTGAATGGATCCTTGGCTGGATTGATCGGTTTGGAGGTGAAGGGGTCTGGACCTGCTGCTGGTGGAGTTGCTGCGTCATTCAGCTTGGCTGCAAACAGGTCTGGTTCTGGCACGCCAGTAGTGGTACCAAACGGGTCAGCTGAGGCAGAAAAAGGGTCATCTGAGGAAAAAGGCGCGCTGGAGGTCTGTACGAAGAAAGAGTCTGCAGCAAAGGGGTCTGACCCTTTGAAGGGATCTCCTCCAAATGGATCTAAACAGCAACATATACAGAATGGGAACATTTGATATCGTAGAATTGGTACTTTAATACACGATGATGCATTTTTTAAGACATTTGGTCTGTTCATCGCTTTCAAACAGGGATGTAACTTTAAAAATTACCTGCAACATCTGTTTTTCCAAACAGATCATCTTTGAATGGATCATCTATAAGGATAAAAAGTTTTGTCAATCTTTGGTACAATTGGTACGACACATTGTTCATTCTGAAGGTGTCAAAAAAACACATATTAAATCTGTAAAACCAATCAGTTTGAAGGAGTAGGTCAAACACAGGGAACCTTAGTATTAAGCCATTTTATTTGTAAGCTGTTCACTAAACTTTAGATGTTTGTATGGACTCACGGTCAGTAAAGGGGTCTGAATGAAAGAAGTCTATCTCAGGCAGGGAGGGAGGGCTGGTCTGAGGTGGCATAGAGCGGGGGCCAACTTGAGGTGGTAACGAGGAGGTGGTGGTTTCTGGGGACTCTGCAGGCTCCTGTTTGCTCTCTGGCTCTGGCGATGCAACCTGTTGAACAGCAACAGGACTCTGTTAACAAGCCTGAACACTGCAGTAAACGACGTGAACATTGTGTTTACACTACACATTTTGATTAATTAAGGATTAATCCTTGGAACCCCAATGCATGCTTTGTGTGCTTTTTGAGGACATAGGCATACTTCAGTTACTCGGGCCTTTGGTGGGCTCTCTTTAGGTGATTCTTCTGAATCGTCTACGACCTCCGAGGAGACTTCTGGTGTAGGGCTACTGTGTTCCTGGAGACATGAGAGGACAACTCAGCTATGATTAGTGTTACTTACATACTAAACTTTATACATTATATTTTACATTTGGTAACATTCTTGGCTTTCAACAAAACTGTGTTCACAAAAAACATAAATTAAATCTGCTGGTCTGCTTAATGATTGGTGGGTGGTAAAGAAGAAAAAAATGGCACTGCACAGTTGTAGTAGGAAGTGATGTAGGTGTTGAGTGTATTTATTACCCTAACGGTGTTCTCCTGTGGCTTGGCGAGAATCGACACATTATTGTAGATCTCACCGGAGGCTAGACTAGTATAGAGATCATCCAAGGGATCAGGTTTCAACTTTTCCTCCTCTGGAGTCTTTGGACTCTCATCCTCCTTCTCTTCTTCCTCTTCTCTCTCGTTCACTCCTTCTTTCTCTTTTTGATCTGAATGTTCTTTCTGCTGATTACAGATTGGAGCTGGTTCTTCCTCCTTCAACTCTTTAGGCTGGTCCTCCTGAAAGAGATCCTGCTGGAAGGGGTCCCCCTGGTACAGCTCTGCAGTGGAGCCTGCAGATCCATTGACCATGACAGGAGAGCTGTCCTCCAGGGCTCTCTTCCAGCTGAGCTGGGCAGTTACTGACCTCTCCTCCACCTGAAGGTCGTTCAGTTTCTGCTGAACCTAAGAGAGCAGAGAGATGGAGAGGTTCAAAGAATAAGACAGAGAAAGATAAGACCTATTATTATCATACTTTTTCTTTATTTTAAGTTTTATTATTATAATTTAACATAATTTTTGTCTTCATGTCTATTTTTATACTAAATGTAATAGTTTTTTTTTAATTTACTCTAATTTAGTTCTTTGTTGTATATTTACTATACAATCATTTTATTCCTGGTGGAAGAGGCCAGGAGGGAGTGTAAGCACTGATGTTGGGTTGGGGAGAAACATTGTAAAAACTAAAAATGCATTGTGTATAACTTGCAGTGTTTGGCAGTAAACCATTACTAGCATTAACATTACAGTAATAAAATGACTTTCCCCAGTAATTAGAAGTAACTAATTAATAATAAACTTCAGTAATAATATTGCAGTTATGCCCCCAAAAAATAATTACTTACAACATTACTTTTGTTGTCACTCCCTACTGATTTGAAATCCAACAGTCCAATCACATCTTTGGATTCATTTTTGTTATCGTGGAGGAAACTAGCCTGGAAGATGGAAACACTTATATTGAGCAGCTGGAAATATTCACATTTCTTTGATTTTAACAAACAAAACTGGTTTTTCATATCCGTAAATCTGAATTTTGGTGAGAAAGGAAACAATTACCAATTTTGTGGGGAGCAGCAGAAAAGTAATACAACTAGTTATGTAACCAATTACTGTTGGCAGGGAGTAATACGTAAAGTAATAATATTACTTTTTAAAAGAGAAATGAGTAATAAATAAAGAAATTTGAGTAACCAGCCTAACTCTGATTTCATGTCTATTTGTGTACAATAAAGTATTGTTAATTGTTTTTTTGTTTTGCTTTTTAATAATAATCTTTATAAGCATTAAAGACAGATTCACACAAACTGACCTGTGCAACTTGTGTAAAGGAGTCTCGGACAGACTCTTGCAGAGGTGTGAGCTGCTCCTGAGCAGCCTGGACCTTCTCCTGCAGCCTCCTGCTCTCCTCCTGCAGAGCGAGGAGCTCCTCTCGGGCCTGGACCAGCTCCTCCTCATACTGACATATCCTCTGTTCCTGCTCCTCATGCTCCGACTGCAGCGACGAAATCTGTGACAGACGTAGCCATTACGAATAAGCTGGTTTTTCCTCAGGAGAATGGACTGTCAATTTAAATTACTGATGTGCTTTTGCTAGTCAGTCATTCGTAGCTTTTCTATATTTAAATAAATTAATATGCAGTGAAAAGAAAATCCTACCAGTTGGGTCTCTTGGTTGGTCTGCTGGCGAATATGAGTCAGCTGCTCCTCCAGAGAGCCTTTCTGTTGGTCAAGTTCCTCGAGGGCATCTTGGACCTTCTGACGCTGAGCCTGAAGCCGCTGTAGCTCCTCGCTCTCCCTCGCCACCTCATCCTGTAAGTCCTGGAGACATCAAGCCAAAGAGAAGACAGGGGGAAATAAGCTTGTGTTTGTGTGTTCTTTAACAGGTAAAACTTAGTAAAAAGAAACAGAGAAGGAGAGAGATGAAGAGGAAGCTACTGTGTACTACTAATAAAGGCAAAAACAAAAAGGCCAGAAGTTCAGAATTAAGTAGAATTCACACAAGAGGTGACTCATCATCAGAATGGAAGTGCCACAAAATGATCAAATGTCCAGTCCACAGAGGGACCAACTTCTGTTACAAATCCAAACTAACTGTTTGATCAACTGTTTGTTAGAAGTAAGCTTAGTGGTAAAAGAAAAGAGCAAGGAAACAATAATCAAAAACATCTCCACCAGTCTCATATGTGAACAAAAATAGTTTTACCAAAGCTAAATGTCAGCCAGTATACCAGTTGAAAACAAGGGTTAACATTCTCTTGTTCTGTTTTTTTTATGTTTATGTTATTTATCATTTGAAGGTTCTTATGCCAATTGTTATCGTTCAGAACAATTGTTTTCAAACAAAATACTGCATGTAAAAAAAGGAGGTTACATAATGGGATAATAATATGTGCACGTCACCGTCATGGTGCATTGACACATTTGTACAGATACAGTTGTTTTCTTTAGATGGACGACTAAAATGCTCCATAAAATAGTCAGAAATTTCCTCTACTTAAAACTATTTTAGTATTTTTTCCCCTTTATTTAGAGATGGACAGTAGAGACAGAAAACAAGGGAAGAGAGAGAGGAGGTATGAGATGCAACAAAGGTCTCTAGCTGGAAACCGTGGATGCTGCAATTGTGACCTGCATCTTAATAACTAGTCCAAAAACCCCACATATACAACTTATATAGGCGGCCTGCCTAAGTAATTTACTTCCACAAAAAGAGTGTGTGATTTTGCATGCATTCTTCTCCTTTCCAAATATTTTTTGGAAATGCAGCTGAGAACTCGAATCGATCGAATTGCCTTCCAAAATGGTGCTTTCAAGTGCAAACGTATATACTGGAAAATTACCTCCCTGGTCAGAAATTAGCCTGTGAAACCAATGGCTTTCTGCAGCCAACTTTCAAGTGATGGATGTCAGAGCCAGACCTTATGCTAGACCATATAGAACAACTTCTGGACAAGCTTTAAATAGATAGGCTAATATAGGCATATATATATATATATATATATCATATAATAGCCTACATTTGAACAGCAAAAAAACACAAATGCTATGATGCAACAAATGTATTTGCATAACTCTGACAGAAACAGAGTGATGAAACACAGAGGGATGATGGAAACGGAGGACAGAGCAACGCAGAGCAACCGTGTTTCTGACTCGAGCGCTCTCAGTTCTGGTGTTACAGTAAATGCAGCAAAGTTGGCTAAACTCCTGTTTAACTCTTGTTCAATGTGAAGTTTCTATGCTGATCCAGATAGGTACATTTATTAATAGGTGTATTAATATTTAAGGTGTCGTGTGTCCAAATTGCACAACATTTTTACAAAGCACTTCCTCGGGTTGACAGAAACACACCAACCAAGTTTGAAGTCAATTGCATTAACTTTTTTTGAGGTGGTGGTAAAAATCCCACACAGACAGACAGACTCATTTCCCAACAGAAATTTTGGCTGTTTGCTGATATTTTCATCTGCCTGACAACTATATATGACACTGGCAAAAAGCTGGCATATGCTGGCTAACATAAACCCTGGAGCTCCCCGCCATCACTGCAGGGAAAAGTCTCAAAAGGGTAGCAGCACAGATCTCGACAACCAAAGTGCACAATATGTGATGTCGAGGAACATATTTATAAAACACATTACAGTATAAATAGTCAAAAGCACTCTAGGCTACCCTGCAGCGGGGCTACGAAATTCAGCTACATCAATTGAGACTCCCTTGAGATCCACCCGCACACTCTTGCATCAGACAGAACTCCCAAAAGCGAGCCGACTAGCCCTTTAAGCCATCAGCTCCCAAAAATAGAGTCCATCTCTCAGGCTCAGAGCAAGCAGACACACCTACACAAGCACACCAGCCTCTCGCTCACTGAGAAACATTAACTGTGCATATGAACAAGAGTCTAAGACTGTCGGCCAAATTAATTATTGATCTCCTCTTCCAGTGTACACATAACAAAAGTGAACATATGCTTTAGCACCTACGTAATGTGTGTTTTGTCTCATCTGGATTTTTATTTTCCAAAGAAGGGACAAGCACCAAAAATACATTCATGCCTATACATGTACACTAGCTATGTTCCAGCACGAGTCCCATCAAAGGCACCGATTACAGAAAAAAGAGCAAATGCCTACACGACCATGCCATCAATTCTGTCTGCCCATAAATCATTCTTTCTCTCGGTGTCAACTGTGGGAACAGAGACAGACTGACAGACAAACAAACAGAAACAGCGAGATCTTACCTGCACTTCGTTGCTGCGCTGTCTGATGGCCTCCTCCTTCTCCTTGATCTCATCTTCCACAGAGCTCTTCTCCCTGGGGGGCCAGCACAAGAGACAGGAGTATTTAGCCACCAAGGACAGAGAGGGTAGACCTGGTACTCCAAGCTCACCCAGCCCCAGCCAGCTGTCTTCTTTACCCTGCCCCTGAACCACCACCTCTTCTCCCTGAACCACCATAATGTCCTAAAATCACAACTCC
>NW_026136718.1:16644047-16911547 GCF_905237075.1 Dicentrarchus labrax | reverse complement strand
TATACTGAACAATTTTTCCAACGTCTTTTTACATGCGTAAAAGCTGTGCCTCACATTAAAATGTATATTTTTGAATGATAACATTTGATGTACATCATAGTCAAAAGTCTATTTTATCATCTACTTTGGACAATGAACATCCAAACATCAATTAGTGAAAAGTCTAAAAGAGTACAGGCCATCTTTAGGCTACCTCTTGTCCCCACCAGTGACATAACCTGCATCACTATGGCTTGAGTAAGAGTATTTATGGTTTTTACCCTTTTTTTTAATTAATATAAAAAACAACAACTCACCTTTGTAGTTCGACAATCTCGTTACTGAGAGAGTCCAGCTCCTTGATCGCAGAGAAGTCAGCTGCCAGGTTAACAACGTTGTTCTGGAGAAGAAATTAGGATAAAAGAGGATTAAACCCACTTCTGAAGGTAAAACACCTTAACATCCTATACTCTAGGCTAAGAATTACCTGTAACCACACAGGTAGATTCATTTTGTAACACTAAAGAGAATGGCTAAATGAAATGAAAAATCCTGGATACTTAGGACATATTACAGCACATATTACAACCATCACAACAAAAACAAATAAACAACAGAGCTACACTGATGGCTTTACAGAAATTACACACGAAACCACAGATGGAGACACAAAATGGAAGGGATGGAAGGGAAACAGACTCAAGAGTAATAATACTGGGAGGATACTAGTAATGTTCAATTACATCTACTGTGTTTCACTTTGCTCTCTAATGTCACAAACGACTCCAACAACCGTCTCTTTTCCATTCTACAGAGGTAAATCAAAGAAACTTCAAGCTTTTGGTTTGAATCTATAGACTGGATATGGTGCCAACGGTGCATCCCAAAATACTTAAAACAGCAGCCTCTGCTCTTGTCAGCTCACTTCCTTAATACTTTAGACAGCTAATGATGAGAAACTCAGGGACAAATACTGATTTAAATATAATTTAGCTTTAGATAGAGCAAGACAAGATGACAAAGAGGGGCAGCCTGTTAAAAATAATGAGATGCCTCCGAGTTAACTACCACACACTCACTCACTCACTCACTCAGGATCATCCCGCTGCACACGTGAAGTGGAAAAAAAGTAAAAATGTAAAGAGTAGGTCCAGAAGGAACAGGATAAGGAGGAAAACAAAGACAAACACCTGCTAGCTTAAAAGAAAAAAAATCGAAACAGCACGAGAAGAAATAATGCAAAATACTGAAACAAGAAACTTAATTTTTCTTTAATGAAAATATATAAATATAAGTCAGTTATGATAGCATACTGCAATAATAATATACAAAACATAATAAAGCAAGAAGTATAGGATTAAAGACACTGAAAAAACACTTCCAGATGTCTTCCTGTATATTTTACTATGTGAACGAGCAATAAGATATACTGTAATTCACACAACTACTCAGCTTACTATACCTCACTTTTGCTGGTTACAACTGTACACTATACAGTCTGTAGATCTAATAACACCATCAATCTCTTTGTTAGGGATCAGTTCTGAACTAGGTTACCTTTTAGTTACAAAAGTATTCTCATTTTCTGTAGCATAGGCTCATCTTGATTTCATCCATGTGTCATTGTTATTTATAGATCACATGAGCGGTCTGAGTGTCTCACCTGTTTGATGTTTTGTCTGTCAGATGGGGGGATCATCTCTGAGGAGAGACTCTGCGGAGGGTCCAGGCCTTTAGTCAGCTTCTGATTGATCAGATGGAGCGCCAGGGCAAACTGCTCTCTGGTCAGTTTCCCGATGTCTCCAATGTCACAGAGTTCCCTGAGAACACAGACAGACACAGGTTACATAAGGGAATAATGATTTACACCTCAGGCAACCGCTATTTTTGACCCATCACCATGTTCAGTGGTTTTGGAAGCCAAAACACACGACAGTCAGAACAGGACGGAAACTAATCAGCCATGTGAAGATAAAAATCCATATGATGTGATATTCTCTGGGTCGATGTGTCAGCACACACTGCACTGCTATGAAGACTGCTGTTATTATCCGGCACCAGTATCACCTCGGACTGACCTATTACAGTTAAAATGACAGTCATTATTTGTTCCCTCCATAGATTATCAGATTCATAATCATAGGCAGTATTCTTGTTTGCATTGTATTTACTTAACAATGCATTCTCTTTCTCCAGTGTAACATACTGTTAGTGTTACTGTTATTTCCTTCTACTCTGTACCTATGACATCAATTACATGTCTTTCTGTCCTGGAAGAGGGGATCCCTCCTCTGTTGCTCTTCCTGAGGTTCCTTCCTGAGTTTTACAGAACTAGCGTTTAATGCTGGCGGAGGAGAAGGGTCCCTACTTACCAGATACGTGCGAGTGTGGCAGAGGGAAGCCCGGTCTTGAGGAAGATATCTCTGACTTCAGGTCCAGACACGAGACCATCCATGTCACCGTCTGTCTTGCTGAATAGCTCATCATACTTTGCTTTGTCAGCTGGCGAAACCACCCACTGCACAGGCAACAAAACAGACTTTTAACATGCACCAGAGTTGCTTTGTAATACAATTCAATACAACCTATGCAGATGACGTAACACTAACTCAAAACGTACTTACCTTAAAACTCCCTCTTGTCTTTTTCTTATGAAAAACACACTGACCTATCCAGTTTGAAATCATTTTAAATGTTTGTTGTTGCAGCTATGTGGTTGGAAAATAAAGGTAGTGCATGCACAGGACAGATGGGTCTGGTACTCACAGGGGCAGCTGCTGGTGTTGGGACAGGAGCTGGGGCAGGTTTAGGGGGGTGGGGCATGGTCTTAGAGCCAGCGTGGGAGGAGCGACTGTCTTTGACTGAGGGGGGTGAGGGTAACAGGGGCATCACGGGAGGCACCGAGGGTTTTTTCCTCTTGGAGGGAGGAACCAAGGGAGGTGGTAGGGACATGGGAACAGGCTCTCCCTCCAGAGCTCTGTACACCAGATACATCGCCTAGGAAAGGGCAACAGAAATCAATGATAAAAGGCAATTACCCATGAACCAGTAGTCATTTAGTCTTCACACTTCTTCCACGTCTGTGGAATCTGTTCCAGTCAGGGCTACAGAAATTATTTCCAAAGCCTGTAAAAGCTTCCAAGATTGTATGTATAATATAAACACACATATATACAGAGAAACAAAGAATTGTGTGTGGAAACATTCAAATCTATTACTAGAGCACCAATTTTCAGATAGTTAACACTAGGGAAAAAACACTTTACTGAAAGCAAGTGATAGAAAACCTTGATATGATTTAGATGCTGTAATATACTGAGGGAAACAGTACAGAGTTGAATAAAGCAGTTAAATAACAAGCTGAAACTAACCGCAGACTATAACTGTAACCTATATTGTTTTTTTCTATATGTGAAAGTAGCTAATTTCTTACCACAGAAAATTCATCTCTGTCCAACATGCCATCTCTGTCGATGTCACTGAGCTCCCACACCTTCAACACACACAGACATTATTGTTAAGCTTGCATCATTACAAAACTATATGATAATGGTCCCTGAAAGTCCTGACTCACTATTGGTTCTCACTTCAGCTCCAATTTCTTCCCAACTGATTGTTAATTTCACATCCTTTTTTTTAAAAAACTAGTTAGCTACAACACTAACTAGTAATTATTATGTTGTTTTTAAAAGTACAGAAATTCTCTCTTTAGTCACTTGCATGCATGATTATTTTTAATCACTCTGTCCTTTGTTAAAGCTTTGTTTGGGGATCATACCCTGCCAAGGATGTCCACTGGCAGTTTGGAGTTGAGCAGGACAGGCTTGACTTTGTCTCCTGTTAGAATCCCTCCCACTGGACCCAGACTGTCAAAGATGGAGTCAAACTTCAACTTTTCCTCAGGCAGTAGGCTAGGATTAAACAGGCTTGATGTAGTCCTGGAGCTTTGTAAAAATCTAATAAAAGCCATAAAAGCCTATGTTTTTTGATAAGGACGTAGTTGTGGAAAGTTCAACAAGAATTCACAAATATAAGCTGTGAAAATGAATGATTCTGCTATTGTGGGTGTCAAGGGCCCCTTTTCCTTTAAGGTTTTTTCTTTTTTTTTATGAATAATTCTATACTTGTATGGTGTAATGTCTGCCATGTTTGAGCAGGTTTTTTGACATGTTCACACAACTAAAGATAGACTGTGATGAATAATTCTATACTTCTCCATCAGTATAAGGAAGACAAAGACATCAATGCAAATTACAAAATAAACATAAATCACTGTAAAGACAAAAAGATAAATCTGTAAGTGCCTCACCTTAACGACCCAGGGAATGTCAACAGCCACTCCTCCTGCTAACAGTGGGCTGCTTGTGTCATGCTGCAGACAAACATAACTCAATTATAAAATATGGAAAATAAAATGATATGTTTAACTGCTGTAGCAGTAAAAGCAGAATTTAAGCTGTCTGTCATAATACAAACACCTGTGACTATACAGTATTTATATATGGGGTAACTTCAAATCACCAGCAGCATTTAAAGCATGGACAGAGCCTACTGAAGAGCACAATAACAGACTTACAAATTTGGGGGGAGGAACAGCCACATTAAGGCTCTTGAGCGCCACCTCCAGGCCATTCTGAGCACAGGCCACCAGCCGCAACGCTATGAAGAATTGCTGAGGGGAACAGAGACGCAGTATGTGACATAAATCCAGTGATCATATGCACTTGATTCACATAAACCAAACAATTCCGCAGTGCATTCATACCTGCTTGTTAAGAGAGCCTTTACGTTCAGAGTCTGCCAAATCCCAGATCTATGGAGAAACAGTTACACATTTATTTCCATTAACAATAAGTAAAAAGTAATGCTGCTCCACTGAGTCTTTACTCACCTTCCCCAAGACCAAGTCAGCCAAGCCCGACCTCTTCAGGAACAGAGCTGCATCAGCTGCTGCCACCCGCCCACTACCAGTCGGATCAACCTGCACAACGCAAAACATACAGCCGGACACACTGTCATTAGAGCTCATACCATCTCAGAAGCATCAATAATAGATCTTTACTGCTAAGAAAGACACCAAATAGCCAATAGCTTTAGACCACAACACTGGATGGAAGCTGTGAGCACATTCTTAGCAGGGAGAGGGAAACAAATAAGTAACAAATAAAAACTGTTAGAATTGCCCTGTGGGGTAGAGAGTCTCCGAATCACTTAAATCAATACTGATAATAAACCAAAGCTATTTTCTCAGCAGTCTATTAGCTTGATATTGGATCTGTTAGTAGTCTTTCATGAGGTCCACAGCAAGCTCCCCTGACATGTTGGGCAAAGGGAAACATTATTAATTCATAGAGATACTTCCTTTACTGGACAAAGAGAATGGAACAGATAGAAGATAAGGCAGATCACTGCTTACTGCAACACTACAGTTTAGCTAAAGCTAGTTAAGAGTTTAAAGAGTCAGTGCAACAAAATTATAAAAAAAAAAAGTATTTCTCTCTCCATCTCCTTTTTTCTACTTTAAATCAATAGCAATTTAAAGCACAATACAACAGTTATATCATCTTAAAATTACAATATCAAACAATAATAATGGGCTTGCTACTCAATGATAACATTTTAACCTTTGTGGAATAAATACTGTTTTATAAAAGACACCATAGGCTAATAAGAATAAACCATATTAGTAATTATTTTTTAGAAGATATATACATACCTGCCGATAGTATTTGTCATAGATGGGATTTCCACTGGAGAGCTGCTGAGACAGGAAAAAAACATTACAAAATGCAAATTTAAGTTTACAAACTGAATCCAAACAGCGTCACCTTTCACCACACTTATAAGGACCTTTCAAAACTGTAACAACCCGACCTGTGCCTGCTCATGTGGCCTCTTTTAGGTTTCTGCGTGGATCTTATCAAATCCCTAAAGAATTACCTTTAAAAGAGAATAAACTTATACTTTAAAATGCTTTCTTCAGATTCAGTTTACAAGCTCAAGTGGTAAACAAGTGCTTGTTGGCTACAGTAAGTGTGCCATCCACTGAGCCAAGGCAGCTGTCAAAAAAAGACTGATCCAATACAGATGGAGGACGCAGACACACAGACTACAACCAATATGTTCAAATTCAGCATTAGTTTTCATCATCATGCCCATACACATTTCTGTCACCAAAATGGCTGAACTGTTTGTCGATGGCTCAAAACATCTGACAGGGAAACAATGAACACAGTGACTTTGATCACTGCTCAGACAAAAGGAACAAACGCATGTAATTTAGTTCACTGTGCCGAAGAACTACTCCATAAGACCTGTTTTACCATGAAAGACGACACGGTGGTCGTCAACATATATTGTTTAAGATGGCTTAACTAAAAGTAGCATGAGGCAACGTGACAACTCCAGACATCACAGTATGCTACACGTCAGATTTGGGCTGCAACTAATAATTATTTTCTTTTTTCAAATAAACTTCTATTATTTTTTTGATTAACAGACTAATAATTTTGTTCATAATTGTTGTGAAAAGTTTCCACGTTCATGTTGAGGTGTCCAACACTGCAAAACATTCCAAAACCCAGATATATTTAGTTTACAATGACACCAGTAAATGTTGGTATTTTTGCTTGATAAATAACTTAAACCATTGATTACCAAAGTTGTCTGCAATTAATTCTCTCAATTAATCGTCTCAGCACTAGCTAAGTAATTTCAATTTGAGAAGCACTTCTTCTGTGTGCTTCCTGGCAAACCGTGGATATTTTAGAGAAACACAGTATGTGTCTTAGGCCATACATTGAAATTCTATGAGTCACAATGAAACATAAGGTTTCTGCTGAATTGCACGCAGCGACAGTCGTGACTTGTGAGCTGTCTGACCTCAGGATATAGGCCGCACTTCTTAAGGCTACTGATAGTCAGCTTTAGATAGTTAAAGCAGGGCGTCACTCCACAGACAACAACTAATTTAACCTTCTGTCATATCCTCCCTAAACACCCTCCTTTCCTCTGTTAATACAATTGTCCGCTGCTGGGCTGAACAGGAAAAGAATCAGCATTCCCTTCTCCATATAGCTGAAACTGACAATTGGTTGCGTGTGCTTTTAACTCGACAGGTGCAGTGCAGGAGGAAAGGAGTGAACAGTAATTGTCTGAACTGTGTGAATCAACTAGGGAGTGGCTATTCAACCAGTGGGTAAAGCTGTCGTAATGCTCAAGCAATATCAATCCATAACGTGAAACAAAAGCAAGAGTACAGCAGAGACCTGTTAAAATGTCTTGTTACAGAGTTGCACACGTAGCTCGGACACAGAGGAAGACTCACAAGTAAACCACAGCCTGCGATCAGCATAGTTATCTGTCAGCTTTTTCAACTGCCAATTTACAGCGAGATAGCTGTTCATACACACTTATCTGTCTCTGGCCAATGCAACTTATTTCTGTGAAACACAATAGTGTGCCTGGAACTGATGGTGGCTGTAACACTGTGGTCATTGTACTGGTGACATTTTAATTGAACACTGAAAAAACACCACTCAATCATTCCCCAGCCAGCCCATACAAAACTGCAGCAGATAGCAAGATACATTACAGTGCTGGAGTCGACGGGCCAGTCTAGTTTGTTCTAGTCATTTCAAATCCCCTGATGCACCCATGGCAATAACGCACGTTAATGTCACCAACAACACTGAGGAGAAAGTCAGTTTTAGGATTAATGAGTGGTAAAACTAAACACATGTCACCGACAGACAGATCAATGAAGTCTCACAACACAAAGAGATCAACACAGGTTTTTAAAACTAATCTGTGAGGGTTAATGATGGTCACAGACAGCTCCTGTCTGTTGTTAGTGGCAACAGTGGCTCAGGTAACAAGTCTAGGACTGTATTATCAGACATGGCTGCTACCTGCTAAATAACTTATTTAGTATGCAAACAAATACATTTCCACACATATTGCAGTGTTTAAATTTAGCGAGCAGCAGACTGACATTGTGTGACAGCAGTGCTGGCTGGTGTCTGCTTGAGCTCACTTCCTCTTACTGGTTACAAAACAACTGACAACACTATTTTGAGTTTTTCTTTTAACATTATGGACACAAAACAACCAGAAAAGCTAACAGGCTAACACTGCCCACTCTTTAGAAAGGTCACAAAACAACTAACCCACTCAGTGAAAGCATGTTTACTAGTGATAGCAATAAGAAACAGGTTGGTTATTCAGTCTGACCATATAGCAAGCTACATCAGCAGCAAAGGGGAAATCCCAACATAACATTATAATGTCCGTAACTTGCTTCATTTGTAGCGGAAAACAATGTCAGCAGAAGCTCTACTAGTTAGCAAAAACATGACAGTAAAGCCACAACAGAGCCACACATGAGTATCTCGCATTAACATCTCTTTGGCCAGGACCAACTAGCCTGCAGCAAAACGTGATATAATAATATATACCCTCCCAACACCGAAACGAAGCTTGGTAACGTTACACGGATTAAGTTTTAATAAAGCGGCTGTAATTAGAAACAGACCCGACACTAAACACACTAACTAGCTCTTAGCTAACAGGCTAGCTAGCTAGCTACGCCCTTACGCAGTCCCCAAAGAGATTAGGCAGAAACTTTTCCCAGTCACAGCAGGGCTAAACTTCCAAAAAGAGGGACGAGGGTCGAGGTAAGCTCGTCTTTCTGTCTGCCCGGTTTCACTAACACTGCCGAAATGTCTCCGAGCAGCACAGACAGAGGCCGTGAGACGTTTGCTGTCGTTATATTTGAGTTGTAAGACAGTGTTACCTGAGTAAGAGACAGAGTGGCAGCCATAGTGTTTCTGTTTCCCACTGCTTTCATTCTGCGCTGCTGCCAGACACAGACAGAGGCCGCTGGAAAACCTGGCACTGGACCTCAGAGACAAATCAGATCAAACACACCACTGCAGACTTTATTCATACACATTATCATCTGCTGTCCCGTCAGCCGGGAACAACACCGGGGCCAGAAATAACATGTGTTTATAAAGAAACAGAGTGGTTTGAGCAAAGAGTTTAAGAAAAGACCGAGGTTATGAGCCCAGGAGTGGGTGGGAGGGTACGCTGGGGGGCAGTGTATCCTCCCACCAGTCCTTCCTTTTATTAATCATTTATATTTATCATGTTTTATTTTCACAACATGAAGGTTTGTGCAAATCAAAGATATGTTTTCATTATAGGTAACTTTTACACTCACAAGTTGCTCAAAGCTTAAATACTTTATTTATAAATTACTTGAAGATTTTGTTTAAATCCTTAAGACAAGTGGAAAAGAGAGACATAAACCCCCTTTAAGTTGATTTTATTTAATCTATATTCTGTTTTCCTGTATTTTCTGTTAATATATGCTGCTTGGATGGATTCATTAATTAAACATCCACTGATGATGCCTGTTTGTTACTTGAAGAAGCTTAATAAAGTTACCACAATCTATCTGTATATCTAACTATTGGACACACAGTTGTCAAATTTAATTTAAATATGAGTGCAGAGATAGTGAACAATATCTACCATGTGTATGTCTTTAATTGTAGGAAGTAGGTTCTCCCAGGTTGACCCAAAGTCCAAAAAAACTATCATTAATAACACCAATGGCCTACAAAAAAGGAAAAATACTCGATAATAAGCAAAAGTCCTGTATTCAAATACTTACTAAACAGTACACAAGTACGCTAAAGGTCCTTTTCACAACGTTTACTATTATACGATTATTACTACCATTTGGTAGAGCTAATTTTAACTTCTCACATACTGTTTGATTGTTTATATCACATATACACAATTTCATCAGATCATGTGTTGTATGTGAAATCTGAAAGTAACTAGTAACTAATAGTCATCTGCATAGATAAATGCAGTGAAGTAAAAAACTACAACATATCCCTCAGAAATATTATGGATATAAGTATAAAGTATCATAACATTAAAATACACAAGTATAAGTCCATGTCCAAGTCCAGCACGGCTATAAACTAACAATTAAATCAGATGAATGAACAAGAAAACAAGTAATGCTTCTAGAAAAACACTCTACAGGTCTGTGTAATCCATTAAATTAAATAACTTTAAATATAACAACACAAAACTGAAGAGAACGTGTGTTTGTTTTCTTCTGGTTGTTTTATTGGACAGATCACCTGTCTTTGTTTTGTTTTTTTACACAGCAACATGAAAATCGTCCCGCTTCAATTACTACCATTAGTACAAAATGTGTCTTTTACAAAAGGATCATCTCTCAGACTGTTGGGGACAGTGTGTTGGGTTACAGCAGTGCAGAGATATTAGCATCATAAATGAGGAAACTGGTTGTGTACGCCAACTACGAGTAAACCTAAAGTGAACACGTACCAAATGAAAGGAAGCTTTCCTGCTACTGGAGTGCTCTTTAATGTACATCTGAATTTGAGCACAGTTTATTTAGACACAGAAAGACTACAGTATGTGCATTGAAGTGAAAAAGTGTTAACTATACAGTACAAAACTATGCAAGGGATTTAATCTTAGAGCACCCCAAAATACCATCCTATGGACGACGGCTTTATTGTCAAATATAGTCAATCCTGATGCACTCTTGTCCCCATGCTGTTGACCCTCGTTTGAATCAGCGGTTTAATTAAGAGCAGGCGAGATAACCTGCATGATGATGCCCGACCCTGTCAAATCCTTTGAGATTGACGTAGCTTTATAATGGGACCGCGAGGGGATCTTGAGACAAAGTGATATGACTTGACTGCAAAAGATTAACAAAAAAAAAACCTCAAATAACAAAAATGTGACACAGATTAATAAGACAAACATGAGGTAAACAAAACATTTTCATTGTATCATCCACAAACCAAACATAGCTTTTTTTTTTCATGTCACCACAACATTATACTTCATAAAAACCCAGATTTTTGCTGAACGCAAATGACAATTTATATATTTCTGTTGGGTATAAACTGCGAAACGATTTAATTTGATTTTCTCCTGTCTTGACATTCGTTATGACATCTTCATTTTTTTCCTATTACTATTCCTCATTTAATAATAATAATAATAATAGTTGTAGTAGTAGTAGTAGTAGTAGTAGCACATGGAAACAGACCAATAATTGCCCCTTTTCACCTACTCCCTTGCTTTGTAAACAAACAAAGAAACGAAAACCCCCATCCCACCCAACCCCCAACCCAGGGTGTCAGTTATGAGGGTCTATCATCTCAGTCTCCAGCCTCGTTCCAATGGCTCATTGACACAGACAGTCTGGTTATTTTCTGAGCAGTTCCTGCAAGGAGTTTATAACTCATCCTTGAGTTTAGAGTCTGTGCCTTCATCGTCCTCTTCTTCCTCCTCCTGCTCTTCCCCCTCATCCTCTTCTTCATCTTCCTCCTCCTCCTCCTCCTCATCCTTCTCTTCCTCCTCATCTTCCTCCTTTGCCTCTTCTCTCCTCTGCTTGTCCTCCTCCTCGCGTTTCTTTCTCTCCTCCTCCTCTTGGCTTTCCTTCATCTTCTTCTCTGCATCCTAGAGTGGGTGCGCACGGTAGACCACAAATTAAAAAGTGATAAATGTATAATTCCTCATGTAAACCCCCCAAAAATACTCAAACAGTAAAGATAAAAGTTTGGGGCTGACCTTAGTTTTACCCCATGTGTCGTTGCCCACTTCCTCTGCCAGGTTTGGGTCATTGGTGATCAGGAAGTTATCGAAGACAGTGCCAGACTTGACCTACATCAAAAAGAAGTTAACAGTCATTTAACTCTCAGGTGCTTCATGGAAACAAATCCAGGCATCCATCCATCAATCCAAAAAAAAAAGACACACTCAGTTTCTTTTCATTTGAAATTTTGGACCAACTGAAAAAACTAAGCTGTGCATCAACTAGAAACACACATAAATATAAAACTCTAGTGGCTCTAACTGAAAGACTGCAAGTAAAATGTTCCTCTCCCTGAATGGATATAATTAAAGTGCAAGTCATATGCTAGTTTGTCAGTCTCTATTAATCAGTCAGTGAGACTCTTACCTGCCACAAGTCGAGTCCAATCACACCAATGCTGTCGTATTTATAGATCTCAGAATCGGCTGTGTACTCCGGGTTGTCAATCTCAGGGTGGATCCACTTGCCTTTGTAGGCAGGATTGTTGATCTCTCTGGGCTTCCACTCACCCTATTGACAGCAAACAAACACAGAAAGTCAGGCAGTGTGGTTATTGTCAGAAGAATGTGTCAAAGTTAATAAAAATGACAGAAACATGCTCCCCAATTGTATTTTATGATGACACAGTATATATTTTTAGAACAACTATGCTTCAACCTTTACTTGAGAACAGACTCCCTTCGTCACCCTTTAACTTTGACAGATATATTGTTGCTTAAATGTAATTTTCAGTGTGCACTATGTGGAAATCTTTGAGGGGACTATATGGGACATACATCTTATACTGAGATATTAGAAACTCAAATAAAATAGTGTTAATATAGCTTTGCTAGAAGTAATGTCAAGACATACTGCGAGCCAGTGAAATCATAACACAAACGTGAAGATTCAAATCGTTAAGATGAAAAATGAATCGTGATACTCTTTTTAAACAGCAGAGTGCGCCATCTACTTTTGACTTTGCTTGTTTGACGTCCTGTGTCATTCATGTCATTGCTCTGCACAGTTTATACCCTACCTCAGAAATATAGAAGGATTTTGATTAAGAAAATACATTTTGTAGATTTTATGTCTGATAAATAAACAAATCTTTATTACGTGTTGTAAAATCAAATCGTAAGTTGAACGTATTCATCCCTATTTACCAGGTAGTGAGTAGGGAGTTAGTTCAGACATGGCAATAGTGGAAGCTATTGTCTCAAAATTGTACATTAAGTGCTGTAATTATTTGACGTTTACCTTGTAATCAGGGTTAGTGACCATAGGCGGCTCCCACTCTCCGTCCATCTCGTCATCCCAGTCATCAGGCTTCTTAGCATCAGGATCTGGGATGTTCTCGGACTTGTCCCAGTCCTACCAAAGAGATACAGCAAAAGACAAAATAAGCTAAACTTAACTAAAGGGAAAATTAAAACTACGGACAAACAGATTTCTATATTGGGTCAAGCAGACTGACCTCTGGTTTCTTATCGTCGGGGTCAGGAATCTTCTCCCTGTCATCCCAGTCTTCTGGCTTTTTGGCTTCGGGGTCCTTAATTTTTTTGGGAGGCAGGAAGTCCCAGTCATCCTCCAGACTGCCAGACTCAACCTTCTTATTGTCGATCTTGACCTCGTAAGTGTTGTCAGGGTTGACAATCAGTGTGTACAGGTGAGTGTACTCATCATCCTGCAAGGTATAAAAGGATTGTTGGCAGTCGTTCGACTCACAACTGATTTACATGTAATCTGTTTATAATGCAAAACACTTTCAACATGTCCTTGCTAATTTGGTTTTATGCTCAGGAGGACAAGAGCAATGTTACAAAATGCTAATAAAATCAATATAGAATTAGAAAACACTTCCACCATTTCCCTGAGTAAATATAAAAACAAGAACCATTTACTGATGTCTCACCTTGCATCTGATGTCCTTGTTAATCAGATGGTTCTTGCCTTTGTAGTTAAAGATGACATGAACCTTCTTTGTGCCGGGCCCACAAATATCAGGACCTGAACAAGCAAACAAATGAGTAAAAATGTGGAATCCGGAAAAAAATAAATAAATACAACCAGACAAAATTTGGGTGGTGAATCACTCAAAGTGACTCTGGTCTTACAGATATCGAATATCAGAGACAGAGTCCTGAAACTGTCCACACTCACCAAACATGATGTTGTAGACGGAGTCTCCATGCATGTCCTCCTGGTTGAGGCTGGAGGGGAACAGTTTAATGTAGCCTCCACCACAGTCAATGCTCTGCTCGTGTTTCACAGTGAACTGGATGATTAGAGGCTCGCCCTGGTTGTTGAAGTCATCAAAACGGGATGACATGGCGTAGAAGCGGGCGTCCTGGCTTGTCTGAAGACCTGGGGAGAAAAGCAAAAAAAGTTACTGCCATGTATCTGTATTAAGGGAAGATCTAACATTAAGTATAATTTAAAATGTGTAAACTCTTCTTAAGTTGTACAGCAGAGAGACGCCCTGGTGTGGCGATGTTATGTGGAGGCAAACACTGGAGCTGCTCCAGAGTTAATAATGGAAAAACTCTGAGACTCTGACAACACCCATGGTGATTTCACTGGGCGCGTTTTCAGATTCATAGCTAGCAGCCCTACAATCAGAGTAATGTTATTTAGGTAGAATATCTCAAACAATAACGATATATGAGCCCACAGACTCAGTCACCACTTTCATCTGAATTCCAGTGGAACTTTAAAAAGTGTCACACTAATCTCCACATCAAGCGAGAGAGACAAGACATTATGACTAAAAAAGTTTTTCTTAGACAAAAATCAACATATTTTATTTATCAAATTATAGAATCCTGGAGTTTGGGTATAAACTGCAGAATAAAGCACATTTCATTTTGTGTTGTATTTGTGTTGCGATGTGAAACTGATTTCTTTGCGCCTTGTTACCACGATTGATATCGCAATTCATTTTTCATCTCACCAATTTAAATCTTCACATTTTTATATTGCGATTTAACCGTCTGTAAATATCTTTACATTCAGTGTAACTTCTGTCTGATGGATCTCACCTCTGTATTGTGCCACTAGCAAAAGTCACATGAATTAACCGATTAAGACAAATGGTCGTCTGAATGCTAAAGAACACAATCAAAACTTAAGTTAATCCCAAAGAACCATATAATAAAGTCTCAGTCAAATCTCCCACTAAACCTCCTCAAAACAGGCCACAGACAAACAGAGGATACACACCCATACTCTTAAAACACAGTTTAACACCCAAAACAATGTGGGCGTTGACCACAGATCCACAGTGGGTGGGTACAATTTAACCTTTCCACTCACCTTTGTCTTTCTCTGCATCTCCATAGAACTTCCCTGCAGTCAGGACAAACATGCCGTAGTCCGACTTGTGCTTGGATTCCACCCAGCGACTCTTCCAGGCATCTGCACAAACAAGTATAGGTTCAGCTGCACAGCAGTCACTCACAAGCTGCTAATCCACCACTTATGATGCATCAGTGCAGGTGCACTGGGGGTGAGTTACGCTGCAGGGGCACGCTTTATGTGGCTGCCTGCACTAACTACATGGTGTTTGTTAAGAGGCCGGTGGTGACGGAACGAGACAGCTGAAGGTAAAGAGGGGTGAACAGTGAATGGCCAGGGGAGAGATGTGCAGTAGGGGGATGGGGAGACAGACAGGGTTTGATGATAGCTGGGGGGGGAGGAGAGGAAGGGAGGGGAGAGGAGGGGGTCAAAAGATGAATGGTCCCCATGTAGAATAAATGCATCTCAAATAGCAGTAAGTAGACAATGCACCACAGGAGTGGAGGTAAAATTATAAGCTGTCAAGTCCAAAAATATATATATATTTATAATCATTCCAACCACCCAACATGAAGACCAGCCCCCGGTGACTGATTCAGTGCTATCTGATACATTTACAGTTTCAACAACTCACAGCAAACACACTTAAATTATAAAAAGGCATAATTTTGTGTAAAAGACCTCACCCCCATCTTCAAATTGTTCTCGGAAATACACAGTGGACTCAGCCAGTACAGATGCGACCGACACGGCCATCAAAAGCAGCGACAGGGCTGTCATGGTGACGAGCTGGAGCACCCTGCCAAATAAAAAAAATCAACCAACTAGGATTACAAATAAATCAAAATAATCTATCTACGCCGTGCAGGAGGCGTTGTTTGTCGGTGCAGTCTCTCATACAGTAATGTTACAGTGGAAAAACGCTGCCGCGGCTCTCCTCTCGCCTCGGAACAGATGTCTGAATCTGATTGGACGTCAGTTTCGATCCTCAATAAGGAAGCGTTATCCCTCTCGACCAATCGCAGGGGAGCAAATCTGGACGAATAATTGCTGTAGCCAATGGGAGCAGACCACGCGTTTGCTTGATACACGCCCAAGGAAGGGAGATGCGCCGTGGTGAATCATATACAGGGAAAGAACAAAATCACAATAAGGATGGACAGATCATTGTAAACTCCGGAATATTAGGTTTGTTTAATGTAACTGAAGACAAACCAAATGAAATAATTTGATAAATGAAAAACTAATTTGTTAATTTTTAGATTGTTTTGACGTCAATTTTTTTTAAATTACAATTTGTCTTTTTTCTACGAACAATTCAACTAAATACTTAATGTCTTAAAATAAAACCTATTGGTTTCTGAAAAATTCAGAATCTATGAATATGCAAATATTGTTCATTTCAAAAGTTTAACTAGATGCATTCTGTAAGTTGCATATTGGACCAGGGCTGGCTTGTTGTGGGGCTAGTTGTGATGTCAAAAATTGTGTTTTTGTTCTCCTGTTAAACTCAGATTTTAAGTCAGTATAGATGAATGTGAAAACAGCCTTCCATTTCAACTCTGCACATACACCATTCTGTGCACTGGAGCTCAAACATAAGTGAGGTAACAAAAGGCAAAATGTAAAATGCCTACAACATTGTCTCAAGTGGCCGTGTTTAGATTTTTTTGTATTGTCCAACCAACACTTCAAAGTCTAAAGGTTTACTACAAATGTTATTGTTTATGTTTATGTATGTGTTTTATATATAGTTTATGTCTCTTTAGTTGAGCTATTTGTGCTGTTTATTTACGCTATTCTGTGTATGTACATTGGAGTCAAATAGCTTGTATGTGTACACATACCTGGCCAATAAAAGTGTTTCTGATTCTGCTGTGCCTCCACTATTTAAAGAAATAACAGGCATCTCTCATGCAACACCAAATTGATATTACTTGAATTTTTTGACAAATGATTGCATTAAATAAAAACAACTTTTGTTGGTTTATTGTGGATGTTTATTTTCTTAAAACCATTTCTTCTCACTTTCTTCTTGTGATGAAACCCTGAGCTTTAGAGAACACAATCACTAAAGCAGACCAACTCAGACCTGTGTGAGAGTATGTGAACAGGAATGCTTGAATGATAGAGATCAAAGCAAGTCAGTGAATAGATGAAATGCATTTGTTATGCCCCAAATTAAAAGCAGTATATTATGTAATGATGGTGATAGACATTTATCAGGTTCATATGAAAGAATCAAATCAAACAATAAAAAATAAATTATAAAAGCACTGTCATTAAACATATTTACACATAAAAGCTAACTTTCAAATAGATTCATTGCTTCTGACACGTTTCCAGTAACTATTTCAAGTAACATTTGCATCACAGCACCATGTATGTTAGCTGTTACACACTCCCTACCGTTCACACCACAGCGCCATTTAATATTTACTCATGGCTTACAGTACCACCAAATGTGCATTCATACAACTCCACAAAAACAATCGGGCACAGTAAGATGTTCAAATATGGCACAAGTAAATAATCAGTGCTAATATATGTCTGACATGCAAATATTGACATAAAAAACAGACTTAGACCAAGATGAACAGACATAAATAGTCTGACAAAAAAAAATCAGTATTCCTCTATGACATACACTGCACAACCACTAATACCATCTTCTTCACGCTGTGAGGATTCAAAGCAGGCAGGTGAGGAAGAGCAGCCACACTGCACATGATGACTGTCTGTCTCTACTCATGTCTGCAGGGTGGGTCGTGCCGCTTTCCTCTCTCACACTGGATCTGCCCTGCTGCCTGGCCTTCTCTGAGGGACCTGGACAGATACGTGTTGTATCTGCGGGGGTGGGTGGGGTTGGGAGTACATAGAGCAGTGCAGAGCAGAGAAGATCTCCTCTATGGCTCTGTACGCAGATGGGCTGGTAAAGCAATCTCACACCTCCTCCTCCAGGTCTCTCTGTCCGTCCGTCTCTCCTTCTAGGGGAGAAAGAAGTTGATCCGCTGGGGTATGGACTTGCATCCCTGGGCTGAGAACAGTCTCTCCTCTTTTGGGACGTACAGCATCGCCTTGGCCACCTCATCCAGCGTAGCTTCATCCGTCTCCAGACCTCGTGCTGCATAGGCGTCCCGTGCACACAGCTTGACATGGCGGTACTCCAGAGGCAGGAACGGCACAAAGAAGTCGATCAAGTGACCTGACATCAGCTCACTCTGAGCAAACCCACCTGAAGAAGAGAACAACGCAAAACACTCCAATCAATGTTTTGAATTATGATAGAAAAGACTGGCTTTAATGTGAGAGCAAGCACTGCAGCATACCTTGAGACTCCATAGTTTCAGCTCTTAGCCGATGCTCCAGGTCTTCCATACCGATGTCCTCTCGATTTTGACCAGAGTGCCAGAAGTCCAGCGCTACATCATTGATTGTTGCTCCACCAATATTACTGCAGAGACAACACGTCAGTCCAAAGTAGTGGAAGGAAAGTTAATGTATTTTGTTAAACATAGATTGTGCTTGGGACAAATGTTCACAGATTAGTGATCTGAACAAATTAGAGAACTTTATTTAAAAATCTATATATCTATTTATAAATCTATTTTAACATGATTATTCAGCATGTGGTTTTGTATGTCTTTGTACCATTCTCTGTCTGAGCTCTGGTAGTTAACAGCTATGTTCCTCCAAGTAGCTTTAAATGTACTCCTGGTTTTGTTAGATCTGGGGAAAACTTTAATTTCTTACTATGCATCTTGGGCATGGTATAATCTTCAAAAAGATCTATAATATAAAAACAAATTTATACCAATTTATGAATTTCAGGGCATCATAAAGAAGGTGGTGATGGAGGCATGTGGTTGTTTTTCTTAAGTGTCAGAAGAGTTGTTCTTATGTTTTATTGTAGATTTTTGTATATTATGTTGTATTTTAATATGTTGTGAATGTGTATGGCTGCTAGCTTGGCCAGGTCTCTCTTGTAAAAGAGATTTTGATCTCAATTGGACTTTCTGTTAAAAAAATAAAAAATAAAAAATGTTACCATAGTTTCTTATAGTAGTGTCTCCTACATCATATAATTTCAACATAAGGGTGAAAAATGCGTCTCTATATTTGACTGAACAGATTATCTGTCTACAGAAATGAGGCATGAGTAACTGAAAACATGAAAAATCCATAAAGAGGACTAATGGAGACAGAAGGAGAAACATCCTTCATTACAGATGAGCTGTCAGAATACCTGGGCCAGAGGGGCAATACACTCTGAGTCTGTCCGACCCAGCTTCAGCAGACAGGACGTGCCCGATATATAAAACCAACCTGAGGAAGAGGAAGATGGCTCTGCGGTAGCTGACGCCATCTACGTTGTCATAGTGATCCATGAAGGGTTTGATGGCATCGATGAGGCCTGGGTGAAGCTTCTCAGCCTCGTCAAAGATGAACAGAGTCTGCGGGCAGCGCAACACCATGTCCCGGATCGCCTCTCTCAGCTGGCCCTGCATGCAGAGAGAAAGACCAAAAATGACTAAAATCTCTAAGAGCCACAAAGGAAAATGAAAACAAAATTGACTCTGTTAAGGTTTTGAGTCTGGTTTAACAATGTCAAGTGAAATTAAAGTTTCAGAAAGATATTAAAGTCATTTATAGCTTCTGTAGAAAAGAATGTGCTCGAAAACCTTCATGTATTTTAATTCTGCTACTTCTTGAACTGACTTAAACTAAATCTCATTTAAAGGGAAGAACTTATCAACGTCTGGAGCAGAAACATTCAGAATTCAGTCCAGATTCTGCAAAATTAGTTTAAAGGTTATCTTGTGTGCTATATCCTGTTACATCTGGATCCATTTGTGTAATAATGCTGTGTCAACATTATTTTGAAATCTAATGCAATGATTGTGTAAAAATGTTGTTTAGATGGGCCCACATTGGCACCTGTCACCTGGTTGGACAAATGCCAGGTTCCAAAAAGACGTGGATGTCAGTACTCGTCGGATCAATATTTGATTTGAACCATCTGTCCAAACCGTGATCGTTATCATTCATACGCTGAATTACAACACACTAAACAACTGACTAAGCCAGCGGGGGTCCCAGCAACACTGCCAAGATGTTTCTGGCACAGAGCGTCCAACTCTGTGCCGAGAGGGCCCCTGCACGTCTTACCTTGTACGTGTCCACCAGTCTGGCGTGGGGGAAGTGGAACGGGGCGATGAACAGTCGGACACACTCACTCTTCACCCCGTCACGATACAGGTTATCAGCGATGATCCGGGCCACAAAGTTCTTTCCGGTGCCGGACCAGCCGTGGAAGGAGAGTGTCAGTGGCTTGTTGGACTCTGGGTTGTTGATAAAACCCTGGATGGCTTTCAGAACCACAGACTGAACCAGGTGCTGCCCGTGGAGCTTGGTCTGAAGGTCCGTCGACAGACCTGCACAGAACAGAGAGCATGCTCAACAACGGCAGCATCAGATACAGAATAATCCCTGAATACCCATAATCTTTTACAGTATATATGAATGAGTCTATGTGTATGTGATGCACCAGCTATTAATGCAGGCCCTTTAGGTCTCAGGTGGACAGATGTAGAGGATTTACCTATGATATAAACCTGGTGTCATTTGCACAATCTTGCAATCCTTATCACATGCAGTAGTTTGTTGCAGGAGCTCCTGAAATGATATTTAAGTTGAGAAGCTCTACAAGGCTCCTAACATCTCTTGGCATGTTACTGCAGTCAAGCAGAGATATTCAATGTTTTGTGACTAGGTCTGATATTAAATAGCAAAGGGAAATAAAGAAAGAGTGTTTAACTGTGCACCTAATGAAAGGTTAACAAATGGAAATAAAGCTAGCTGACTCTTTATAGGTGCAACTACCACAGGCCGGTGCATTTTAATGCTAAAATAAGTACATAATAAAGTGTAGAGAAACCCTGAACTACACGTCAGTATCAGTCTGACCTTGTGTACAATATTAAAATACTTTTCTGTATGATGTGACACGTATTCACGTCAGAAGGAACATTTTATAATTGTTTATTGCCATTGAACGCAGTAAACCTGCTGCTATCTGCCCTCTCTAGTGCATGCAGAGCAAAAGTAAGACTGTTAAAGGAACTTTTATGACTGATTTCATTGTTATAACCACTTTCTTAAGCTGCCTCTGTTTGACTGAACACAGATGGCGAGCTGTGAATGTATAACTAGAATAAAAACAGACCATCAGGCAACACACACACACACACACACACACACACTGAATTAAAGGAGAATAATGTGTTACAGTGACACTCATCACACAGGCACATGGGCCGTATAAGCAGACAGCTGTAGTGTGATTACCTGTGATGTTGTTGGTTATCCTGCAGTCTCCAGATTCACAGCACTGGCCCAGACTACAGTACCACTGATGCAGCAGGCTAACGTAGTCCTGAGGAAAACCTGCCCAAAGGTCCCTGGTAGGAACTGCTCACATGAACAGGAACACAAGCAGTCAGCTTCTACAACACCGCTGTAACCACTGAGTAATTTAACACACCACTGGGTCAAGATAGTCAATAAGGAGGAAATGGAGGAAGTGTGACAGCCATAATGGACAGCCTACACGTTGAGGTAAATCTAAGTATTACATAACAATAGCTTCCCTCTCGGTCTCTTACCTTGCTGTGTAGCATCGTCTTGGTTGGGCTGACAATCCCCCTCCCATATATTGCAATAAATGTAATTAAAATAGTAAGTGGAGACATTGGAGATGCTGTCGAACTGGAAGAAGTTTGCCTCCGCGGACAGAGCCCAGAGGACGGGCAGCAACCACCGCACAGACATCGGTGAACGGGCTGGTCCGAGGCCGTCGAAACGAGACTGAACACCGCGTCCAGATCTCTCTCTCTCCCATTTATTTAAACCTGGCCGTGTGCTGGCGGCCCGCTCAGTGTGGGATATTTACCCATCTCCCCCATCGTAGCCGAGGAGAGGCGCTTGCTTTTGTTTAATGAGCAGACGGGCGGGTTGCAGTCACTTAGCTCCGCCCGTCCCTAAACAGGGTTAATACTTCCACCCGCGTTCCTGTATCCATTGAGCTACAGTACACTTATTGAATGGAAGAATATTTAAGTACTGGCCCACAACAGGAAGGTTTATTGAGCACTGTAGCCGCCCGTCTGACGAGACCAGGGATATAAAACAAAGCCACCTTTCGCTTCTATCGCGAGATGTCGAGCTGGAAGTGTGGTAACTACGTAGCTTCCGGTGAGGACTTTAGTATACATTTATACTTTAAGATTCATTTTAATTTACTTCTATCATGTTCTCATTCCAACATGTTTATTACTGGCAAATAGTTTCACTGCCAGCTGATTGACAAAGACAGCAAATATTTACTGGTTGCATAATTCCCCTCCAAAGACACATCAGGCACAATATTTCTTTTCAGTATTTATTGACAATGTTGTACAATATTGACACTGTTCTTCTTGGGTTGTCCACAGGCTCTCAGGTCTGCTTCCAAACAGCACATCACTTGACTTTAAGGTCAGGCTTCCTCTCAGGGCCAGAGGGCTTCACAGCTGCATCCTTAAAGGAAAAACATTTCTCATTAAAAAAACCAAAAACTCAAGAGGGGGGGAACATATCAGGACACGAGTGTTTACTGACCACGATCTCAGAAAATATGGAACGGTAAGGGTTATAATCAATGGAAATCATTTGGCAGAATCTTTTCATCACAGAAAGTGGCCAATGTAATCTTGTTTTCTGGCACCCACAGAACTATTTCTATCAGAACTATTAATGCCAACCAATAGAACTGAACATGGGCACTTGTGGCTCGTTAAAGACTTTATAATGCTTACCAAGATCAGTGTGTGAGATCAGGCTCCTTCCTGGAGATTGGAAAGAAACAATCTTATTACACATCAGTGACTGGTTCATTGAGACTGAACTCACTGGGTTTCTCAGTAACATGTTTTCCACATTGAAATTCAGGTCAGACATTTGTTAAGTACATCACTGAACCCATGACAGCCATTTTGAATAGAGTATTTGCATGCTCACCTCAGTTGATCTTGTATCTTCCTTCTAAACCAGCAGCCAAGTGAACAGGCATCACCTGAAGAGACAGGACAGCATAAGTTTAATATGAAAACAAACTGCAGGATGAACAGTTAGTCACTGACCAGGTTCAGTTAGAGCTAATATACACATGACTCCATGGTTTATTGTCAGTCTGTACTATGTCATCACACAGGTCAGTCTACAGGGATCAAAGGGTTTACTACAACAGCAACCCCGATCCAACTAATGTACATGTGCAGCGCTTCAGGCCCAGATGAAGTAGAGTTTGGGGACAAATGCTGTGAGTTTAGAGATTAATCCTTCAATGAAAGATTCCCCATTTTGAGGGCTTAGATCTCAACAAGGCAGCAAACTAGTCATCTGGGCCTGAAGTGCTTTAAATATCATTTAAATACTCACCATGCTAGTGTGACATCTTGTGCTCTGACCACCACAATCCCAGCTGCTCTGCAAAGATGGAATAGTTGAATGTGAATTAAGCTAAACAGGGTTGCAGTTATTTCTTATAAACCATCCAGATCAGAATAAATGACTAATTTCTTCAACTGGATCAGTGACCTGATTCAAATGCATCATTTCTGAATGATATTAACTGCACAGACCCAATATTAGACATTACTTACCACAATGTGATAGTTCTTGACAGCAAGGTTTCATGTCTGTGGATGAGAAGACATTTGTCATCATACCGCTTTAAACACTTGAAGGCTAAAAGATAGTTATAGTTGACACATCAGCTAGGAGCGAAAGACAAGCAAATATTCTTCATGGTTTAATCCGCTGAACTATGGGATCATCATTGTATCAGACCATGTTAAAGATGTTTAAAGCACAAAAGTCAACTCACCTGTAACTGATCCAATCATCTGAACCAGATCAACGAACGTGAGCACCATCTACAAGTCAAACAGTACACATTAGAAACTACAAACTAAAGATATATGCAGGCGTTTCTTAATTTGCACTGCATCAGTTTAAAGTCCTCTTTCATTCTTTTTCAGAGAGATTCCCATTGTGTTTTAAACAAGCTCATCATTGACAGTTTGAGAAACTAGGTAAAGTTGAATTAAAGTGGGCCATTACCTGCTCTAGTGTTGTTCAAAAGTCTGGCAACTGAAGTGCACCTGCAGGAACACAATATAAAATGAGAAATCAAACACAATAATCTTACACTTGCAAAGCATAAAGTTCTGTGCCTCAGACGGGTCAACTGGTGGGTTGTCTGTATCGTCATCCATCTTGTCAAGAGTAGCAAATAAGAGTCATCATAGCAGCACAGGACAATGTGCAGGATAAAGACTGATGCTTCTCTGGATGTTCACCATGTGCACCGCAAATGGTAAAAGGCGACATGTCTGCTTGGCATTTTATACATTACTTTCCATTGACAGTAAAGGTCATTTTATGGGCAGTCTTAAAGCCACATAGTAAAATAAATGACTGGGTTGAAAAGCTATATAAAGCCAGTTAAAAACTTAAACTAATCAAGGACATCTCAGAGAAGCATAATTCAAATCTGAACTGCCATGAGGTAAATCTGAGCCTCACCTCTCAGCGCCATCCGACTGCCTCATGTCTCTGGATTTTTTCCAGACCTGTGGAGAGTCATCTTTTAGTAACATTACCATACTGGTTCAACAGCAAATATAGCTTTAACTGGGAAGCCTCAGTGTTAAATGTCTCAGAAATCACATCTGTCCACTACTCTTATACATAAATCATCACTGACTTCCAGGAATGATAAACATAATTAAATGGATCTATATAGAAAGCAATGTACTCACCAGTGTAGTATTTGATGATGTTCAAAACATCGAGTCATCCTTTCCAACCTGAGGAAGAGGAAAGCACATTAGCTACACAGCTCTCACATGCGGTTTTTTTATTGAAACTAAAGCAAACTCACTAGGGCTGCACAATATGGCAGAATCCATTTAGGCTTCCTACAGATAATACTGTAGGATTCATTAGTGCTGGAAATACTATTTTGCATCCCCATTATTATATATATATATAGTTAAATATATATTACATTCTTGCTGAATGAGGATTAAATCAAGATGTGGAGCCATTGGGAGTTTGTACCAAACATTTTATCTTCTGTGATTTGGATATTGCACATGAAACAATTTTATTTTTATTTCAGTTAGTTGTGCAGCCCGATCCTTAATCCAACCTCAGTGAATCATTGCTTATAGAAGGATTTACTGTAATCAGGAAGCCTTTTGGTTCCTTACCATCTAATGTCAGCCTCCATTTTGCTGAGATCCAGTCCTCGGGCCTGCAAACAACAATCAGAAATATAAATTTTAAACTTGAGCAAACTAGTTTTAAAAGGATGCAACTTCTCTTTAGTTAGTTTGAACTATTGAATCACATTAAATGGCGCACACACCCAGCAGCTAACAGCACTGGAGCTGTGCAGATAACTTAAACGCTAATAACTTTAAAGCAGTTTCCCCATGAAATCAGAGGAGTTGGCGTTTCTTCACAGTATTCAGATGTCCCTACCAACATTTACTTCATCACAGTCATGGGGAAGAGCTGCAGTGAGATGGTAAAGCTCACTCAAAAGTAATAGTTAAGATTAGCTCGTTGGCTAATTAGCATTTTCTACATGCGCAATGAGACACGTGGTGGAGGCCTGCTGCTGCCAGCTCACATTAATCCCATCAAAACACATTTAATCCAACAAAATGCATTTAGATTCTTAAGGAAAGACATAAAGCCGACAGTAAACACTAGAGTCTTACAGCTAAGGACCAATAATCTTGCCAAAGTGAATAAGAACAAACAGCTTGAAGAAGAGAGGACATATTTACCTGCTGTACAGCCGAGGAGTGAGGACTAGCAGAGGGTGCAGCGCCCTTTTATACGCAATGTCGCAAAGGGTGATGGGAAAAATAATGCCGCGACATAGCGCCCCTGCTGGTCAGTGTCCTGAAATCCTGCATCATATCTAGAGAAATATTGATTTGCCCCAGCAGGGGGCAGCATTCAGTCTACAGAGGGCAGTGAAGAGCAGGAGGCAGTTCTCTCCAGCAGGGGGCAGTATGGGGGTGTTTAGAGAAGTTTCTTCCTTATTCTTTTACAAAATGAGCAGTTTGAGGTGTTAAATTTGTTTTATAAATGTTTCAAACATGTGTTGATCTTCTGTGTGGATCAGTTCTACAGAACCAGCTGTTAGAGGTCCAGTCAAGTGCTTCACATTGTCACACCTCAGTTCTGATGGATCTGAAGAACAGAAAACAGCTTCTCTTGATGGAGTACAGTACTGTGTAAATGAGGTGTGATGTAGTGCAAATATATTATTGCAGTCTGCACATTTGTGGAAAGCAACTGTATCACTGTGTTATTTTATGATATATTTCTTTATGTTTGGCCCTGAAAAGTATGAAGGTCAGAGAAAGTATTTTCTTAATAGCAAATGGGAAAATGAAGACTTCTGCCAAGAAAACAATTTAAGTTGATGGCAGTGGCTGAGACAAAAAATATCAGGATCTTGGACAGCAGCACCGTAAAGGGCTGGGGAAGATCATCAACAAATAATGATCTATTATGTTGATTATAATAAATGAAGTTACCCGGCAGGATATAAATTGCCTTTCCCAGCTGCAACATTAAGGTGATGCTTACATATGCATGCACTGATAATTATAATGATATGATATTTATTATTTTGAAATATTGCAGGACTTTTACTTGTACTAGAGTGTTTCTACACCTTGGTTTTGCTACTTAAGTAAAACTTTGAGCACTTCTTGCACCAGTGCTCGGCTGCTATAGTAGCACGCATTAAAGCCACTGACTAAGTCACTTATAGAGTGTTGAAGAACGTCTTCCTGATATAACAAATCAATAAACCATGTCTCTAATTTATGATCTAAGGAGGAATAAAAATACCTCAGATGCCATTTGTTTTTAACAAAGTTTTTTTTCATCTTCAGCTGAAACTGCACATCATTGGCTCCCAGATGGTTTGGCAGCTGCCTAACTGAAGGAATGAAACAGCAAAGATAGGGGGAATGCATGTTTTATTCCTACACATCAAAAATGCACAGATTAGGGCATCAGAGGGTCCGACAGTTGTGATAAATCAGTACGAGCAGCCAAATGTTGCAGGTTTACTCAGCAGCTAAAAAGTGGACAGTGGTGATTAGACAATACTGAATATTAGTTAAATAACCCTTAATAATATATTTAATCTTACATCATTAAATGGCTAGTTTATGGAGTTTAGACACTCTGTAGCACACGTGGTTCATTTCTTTTGGCATTATTTCTAACAGCAACTGAATGAGATGTTCACAACATGTTGAAATGTACTGTACAGTTTGGTTCTGCTGACATGTTGTATTTGTGTGTCTGTGCAGGTGTGAAGTATGTGCCCATCCCAGCTGACCCGGAACCATGCACTCAGTCCGCTCCAGGCCCTTTGGCCTAATCTTCAGACCTGACAACTCAAAGAGCAGTGGTTTCAACTCAGTGCCCCAGTTTAAAGATGAACTGTTGGTTTTAGTAATATCCTGTCCATTTAACAAATATAGCTGAGCTGAAACCACACACACCCTCAGCTTACTCACTGACTTTAACTTCTTTCTAGGATGCTTCAAAACAGTTCAGTGTTGATGTCTGTTTATTATTCTTCCACTTTAAAATAAATAATCAAAATGGAAAGAAAGAAACTTTTCTAACACTGATCCAAGAGCTGAGCTTCTTTTTTTCATTCATGTATTTATTTTTATTGGTAAAAACAACAACAAAGACTGTTGGAGTGCCGTCCTCCTGCAGCTGCAGACACACCAGCAGCCTCTTCTCTGCTGTAGTTGCTGATTTAACATTCGTACTTTGTTCCATTTTCACAGTTTATGACTTTTTCATGTAACTTTTGTTGTTTTTATTCTGTAACGGATGCGAGTTGAAATGTGGCAAAGTACTTGCCACCTGATATCAGACAGAATTATCAACTCGTTACACTCCATTGGGCATATTTGAAGGTCCTGTCCCAGGCAATCAATAAACAGGAAAATCTGATACAATCAATGGTTATGATCAAAATGAAATAAAAAATACATTTCGATTGCTCTCCATTAGGCGATACTGAGTGATACTGAAATGTATGGCAAGGCCTCTGTTCAATATAACGTACAAAGACACAACATGGAGGGGCAGAGACAGTAACAGCATCAAATTTAGCTTTCATTTGGTTTGTTTCTGAAGACATATTTATGTGCTTCAGAGGAGGATTAAATTCTACAACTGCAACCATCAAGATAAAGGTTTTCACTTGATGTGCATACGGCACCACAAATGTTTGTCTTCATCAGATTGATTAGTTTTAATATGCATTTAAATGAACCAGGTTACTTTCCACACAGGCCAAATATCTTGAACAGACAATAATCACATCTTGACCACAAAGATAACGAGGGACTCTGTTGTGAGCTCTCTAGAGCATTGAGAGATATTCTTGGGCATTTTCAGGTGAAAATTGTTTATTTCTGCATTTCATCCAAATATCATTGCATTTAGATCCAAACTATGTAGCTGTAAATAAGAGAATGAATGATGGTTCAAAGAAGCAGAGGTGTACAGTAGGATAAATATTGCCCTCAATATGGTTGTTATCTTGAAAAACATTGGACAAAAAAAAAAAAGGTTTACAAGAAAACTGAACTGGTAGAACACAGTCTGGACTCTAGCAGCACTATGAAACAGCAGCAGTGTTTCACAAGTCTACTCTGGTTCCTTGTTTTCACTCTCCTCACCCTCTGATCCACCCTGACATCTGTGGGTTTGGAGCAGAAACAAGGATGGGTGATGTGTGGAACAAAAGGGGAGACTTCACAAACTCAGTCCTAGCCACAGTCCTCATCATGGACCAGCGATCCATAAAGACAAAAATATGTAAACAATCATTTGTTCATAAAATGCCTTCAACATGGAAACATTTTCAGGATTGTTTGTTCTCTGTCCAGTTGAAAGCCCCTTCAGCCTTTTATCTGAACCTTTTTGGCATAATGGACATCCAGATGTGTCCTCTGACAGGCAATGTCAATGATCTCTATATTGCATATGTTCCATAAATCTGTCACAACTCTCCAAATCAATGTGTTCAGATACTATGGCTTATGTAGGGCTTTGCTTCTGGATAACACTTGAGACACAGAACAGTGTGAAGGAGCAAAATAGGTGGCAACGATAACTTGAAATGGGAACAAAACATCAAAAGGGTAAATGGAATGAAGATGTAAAGCCATCAAGTTCATATCCTCAAATATTTTACACTATTGCCAGAAAGAAAAAAAAATAAACAAAAAGAGCATTGAAAATAAAAAAAGAATATATATTTATATATCCATCATATGTATATCTATATATAAACAACAGTTACAACTAGTTGCAGGCAAGCGGAGAATTTCTCCCCCGCCCCTTTAAGATTAATCCGTTCCACCGTTATAAGGCTGTCAGACTCTCAGAGGGGGCAGCAGCTTTCTTTCCTCAGTCACCAGATTCCCTGAGATGTAGAGCGCCGTTTTACTTGTCAAGGTTTATTTGATTCTAACACCATCAACCACACACCCCTTGCCCGCCCCCCGTCCAAAAAAAAAAACAACCTTTGTGTAGGGAAACGAGTGCTGCTCTGGCTCGTCCTGTGGAGCTGACGAAGGGTGTGGCCGTGAAGCTGATGGACAGAGTTGTGAGACGCGACGACCCCTCGCGTCTCCACTCTGCGCTGCCGAGTCTCGTGTTGGCGGGTGGTGGGTATCGGTGGCGGTGGAAGTGAGGTTGCCCAAATAATGAGAGGAGCATTACTAATTTTCATGTTACATCTTAGATGCTTTTCCATTTGATTTCATTCATTTCCATATTGTTATTTTACAGTCAAATGCAAAGCTGTGTACATATTCAATCATCAGTCATTCCAAGGCTTGGAAAAGAAGTGGTTTTGCAAAAGAGTTCTTATGAAGACTCTGTTGTGTGTGCATTTCTTTATGCATATGTGTGTGTATCAGAGTGTGCGTAGTCTTCTCAGTGCCTCTGAGAGACTAATCTCTTTAATAGAGGCTCATCATAGACCCAGCACTCCCCGTCCTCGTGGAATAGCTGCAGAAACACACAGGCAATAAAAATGATTACACTCAAATATTTGAAATGACTATATTAGAGCTGAATCTAAAATGAATCTGCAAATGTACCTGACATTTCTAATCTCTTTGTCTTCCGGTGAAATAAAAAGGTTGGATCTGTTGCATTTCAAGTATGGAGTAAACCTTTTTTTTTTTTTTTTTTAAATCATGTTACACCATTCTGTTGTATTCAGTAATTTCACACAAAAACACAAATACATAGTGCTTTATAGGGCAAAAGATGCATCTTAATGTCTCAGCATTTTGCAGATAGTCTCACCCTGGTCTCCCACTGTTGCTCATTCTCCTTCCTCTCTCTGGCTTCAGCTCTCTGTTTCTCCTCCAGCCGGTGTTTGGCGTCTGTTGCTGAATCAATGTCTTTCAGCTTAAGGTTCAATGTCACATCTCTCCACAGTCTGGTGAATTGAAGGGGCGAGAGTTAAATACACAGACAGAGTTTGTTTCTTAGCGAAGGTCAGGGCTTGGAGACCACTTTAATTTCTTACCTTCGGGACTCGTAGTCGAGCTGGTCTTCCAGCTTTCTCACTTTCTTCTTAATGAGGCCCATCTTCTTAGTGTCTATGAACACTGTGTTCTCCTTGAAACACAAAAAACATACATTTATGTATTAATGTATTTGTTTATTGATCAACTATTTATTTTAGTAGTTATTTCCCAGTGCAATGAGGGTCTATATTAAAATTTTGATCCCTAATAAATAAGAAATGAGAAAGACTCACTCCAGTTGTCCACTTAGCATACATCACTCCGTTCCATTCTCCTTCAATGGAGCAGAAGGACTTCTTATCATTAGGTGGACTGAAAGAGAAATAGACAAGAATTGTGGTACATTTCATTAAAAAAAACAAAATAAAGGCCAGGGTCTTTTATCCATAATCAGTCTTTGAACTGTGATTTAAATTGTACTGTGCAACCATTTTCCTCTTACAAAATCTCAGCGGTGATCCTGTGCTTCTTTCCTCCGTAGAAGGGTTTGGTGTGGAACACGATGTTAGCACTGTAGCCCGACTTGGAGCAGGAGATGTTACACTCCCCACCCAGCTCCACCCACGGCACAGTAAGAATCGACCTGGACAGACGGGCTCAGGGTCAGTGACGCACATATTAATGAGCAGAGAGATGCAATTCAATGATGACACAAGAATGCAGTAACACACACCTGCCATATCCATTGGGGAAGGTGAGGATGTAATGTTCATCGTGCTCCAAACACGACACACAACCTAAAAGTAATTATTACAATAAGTCTATTACATGAAGTTGTGACATTAAAGTGTGTAAAAAGTCTGATTGTGGAGTGTATGAAGCAGCACTCTTGAGTACCTTGGCCAATATTGTGGACCCCTATGGACATGCCTAGAAACTTCGACTTAGTCCAGATATGAGCGTTGAACTGGATCTTCTTACTTAAACACTCTGCGTAGAATGCAGAAACTACAGAGAGAGGAGAGGGAAACATCTCAGTGATCCATAAAATGAAGCGAACAAGCAATAACGTCTCCACTAAAATACAATGACAAATGATCTAAATGATGAGTGGCTGCTGGTAACTTTCCAAAAATGATCCGTGTCTTAATCCTATGTGTCAAAAGGTTTTCACAATGCTGTGGAATCTCTCAGAAGAAGAAGGTTTGACACTCACTGGGTGGGTGGTGAGAGACCTGCTCTGCCACAAAACGCACACTGCTGGCTGAAGACCACGGAACTGGACCATCTGATACCGTCTCCTGCAGGGTGGAGGAGAGAAGAAGGGTCAGAATAGACGAGGGCTGGAGTTCCTCCATGTTACAAACATACAAAATAGTGACTATATAAACAATATTACAACGAAAGGTGTGGTGTGTGTCACGTGTTGGAAAAACAAAATAGAAATATACATATTGGGCAACCAGTTCAAGTTTGTTCAATTAAGTTTATTTGTATAACCAAATGCTGTTGTGGGCCTGTTAAAGGTGGGGTCAGTCCTTCTGTAGAGAGATGTAAAATAACTTAATATCTTTGTCCAGAATGACTGAACCAATCTTTCACAGGGCCACAACAGAATTTCAGCCAGTGACAGTTGAAGTGGTACCTTCTTCCTAATTAACTAAATATGACCTTTAGTACAGATGTGTAAAACTTGCGCTATGTGTAACACTAAAAGCTTGTGTACATGGTCCCTAGTAGTCAAGAACCAGCTAGGGCTGCAGAAGAATGTGGTCTCACCGTGTGTGGGGGAGGCTCCTCTATTTCACAGGGCAGATCCCAGTGGCAGTAGAAGACTTCTCCCAGGATTGGATTATATGGTTTCTTGGCCACTGAACCCTTCCGCCCTGCATGGAAAGCTGACAGGTACCACTTCACCACGTGCACCATGCGCTCCCGGGGCTCTGGCTGCTCAGCGATACTAGTGGAAGTCAAATAAATGAGTTAAACTACTTTATGTTTGATCATTTCTGTGGTATATATTTAAATAGCTGTGTGATACAATAGCTTGCATCAATGAAAGAGATGACCATTACCTTACAAATAAGTCGGGATGTGCAAAGAAGTCTGCGTACATTTCTAACAAAGATCTCCTTTCTAAGATGAAGGTAGGCAGCACCACCTGTGAAAAATAATGAAGGAGACAAACTGTAAAACTGTAGCAGAGCGGGTTGTTCAAAAGAAACAGCTTGCACAGATGATGTTAGTGAGTAAAAAAGGACCACCGCAGTGGGGGAAATTCAGACGGAACAAAGAGAAACACTTCCAGCATGGAGGCAGCCAGGCTCATAACTAAGCCTGCTGGTCAGGGGTCTTTACCTTCGTGAGGTCCATGCCCAAACGAACTTGAGAGAGAAGATGCATGATGACGCTCTTGTGCTCCTCCACAGACTCTCCCTCACCGTCATCATCACGGTCGTCATGGCTATCAAATGGGTCTGAAGACAACAGCAGAGGACAGGTCTCACACGGCTGTAATAACATTCAGTTCCCCGCCTGTTCGTGTGTACAACATTACCCATCTTTTACCATCTGATTAAATCAACTGTTATTAACGATCTCCTACTCCAGCAGACAAGATGTCCAGCTTTGTGTTAACGCATGAAAAAGTACAAAAACAGTTGGGGGACATGACACATTTGTGTGTCTAACATGATTTCCCTTTTTACCTGCATCTGTGGTGCCATTGGACATGGACGAGTTGAGGGACTCGGTGGTGTCTGGTCGTTTTAACGCTGTTTCTTCATTAGTGAGAGGCAAGGCAGCTGGAGGCCCTGAGGGACTGAGGGAAAGAGGAGGAGATGGAGGGCGTGGAGGCAGGAAGCAGGAAGCAGGAGAGATAAGGAGATAAAGAATGAGTAGGATTTCACAGACAGTGTTGCTGCAAACTTCTCTGACTTTTCCCAGCATTTTCCCACCTGACCTGATAAACGCTATAACTACAGTGTTGCTCTCAAGCTGTGAAGCAACAGATTCACTGTATGCAGTGTTGGTCACAGGAAGGCAGGGTGCTACTATACTCACTCTATGCAGTGTTTGGGGGAGGTGCTGCTCTGGTAGAACTCGTCAGCATCGTAGAACTCATCCTCGCTGGAGGAATAGGAGAAGTCTGGCACAGAGTGCGAGGGGATGGGGATGTGAGCTGGGGAGGCGACGCCGCTGCTGGGGCCTGATGGGCCACTCCCTGACAAGAGGGGGAAAAAAAAGAAAATCTAATTTTACTTTTCATGTTATGGATCTAAATAATAATATTTATACAGTATACCGGCCACAGTCAAATCTACATGATGTTGTTCAACTGGAGCACTCATTTCTGACCCTGGTCCAGCAGGGCGTGTGAAGTAACATTAAGCGGTCTTTAACATAGTGATGGCTTCCTCTGCAGAGGATATTGACAGTGCTCTCGAGAATGCAGCCTTTCTCCTTATTGCACAGCGCAGCATTTTAATCCTGCTGCCTCAGCACTGAAGACAAACAGGCATGAACCTCTGCTTTCCCTTGTTTTTGTGCTTGGTGTTTTTATTTACGCAGTGTTCATGGACACAGCACCCTGGGTTGGAGAGGTACAGTAAGAACTAATGTAATTATTACTGTTGCTCTTGTGGTTGAGTTCTTCTTAAATTTGCTTCATGCGGCTTGCAAATTAAAGGAGCTAACAGGCTCTATTAAAACTTCTAATATAAATAGGAACATTTTTGAGTACCTACAAAAAGTCAAGACAAAATAGCAGTTAAAACAATCTCACTTCCTCCTCATATGATACATTTAAAGGCTCCAGAACAGGTACTAAATGGACCGTGGTGATTTTTTTGCGAGCTGCTGATTCCACAGTCCCAATAATGAACTCTGAACCTTATATATTTAAGCCACCATGGAGAGAAATCCTTGATGTGCTTGGTAAAAAAAAAAACCCAGAAATTTGAGAATTCCATTAATTTAATTCCATCTGCTAATGAAGATCATGTGATATGATTGAAAGCACCAGAACAGCTACTAAATTAATCTTGAGTTGGGACAAAATATGTTTTGTATGTTTGTAAAATATATTGAGTATGCTTCTGGGGAACTGTACCAAAGCACCAAACCAGGAAAATAACTCTTCTGGTAATCAATAGAGGGATGTGTAACTCAAAATCAATCCCTAAAACAAAAAACTCTTTCTTCCTTGTCATGACATAGCTCCCCAGTGCTGTGCTGTCATTGGCTGCAGACCGTAGTGAACTTTTCACCTGTGCTGTTGGGAGTTGGGGTCTGCAGACTGCCCATCACCGTGACGACGGGACCAACGGCTAACGTGGAGGGTCGTTGGTCTGATTTACACACCTGAGAAGCGTCTTTAGAAAGCAAGAGACAGTAGATGAGTTAGCAGTGAAGCCTCAAAATGAAGCCAAATCACATTAAAACAGCGTTGCAGCCCGAAATCGAGAAGGCTGAGAAAATGAGCTGAGACGCTGCAGACAGAGGCTTCGGCTGTGAGGGGGATTACACAGTCTATTAAGAGACCGAAATTAGAATGGCCTACTTTGCATGGCTGATTTCCACAGCATGGTCTAGTCATAGTCAGCTGACCAAAATAGACACTTTTTTTTGTCAGATCTTAGTTGTACAAATACATTTAGTTAATTATTTACTAACTAAAATGACTTAAAACATAATTGCACTGAAGGACTGGACTCTGCTTCAACACAGAACATCATTAATGAATTCATTTTCAGAGAGAATTATGTCTCAATAATGAAATATGAATCACATAAATACATGTAATAATAACTATAGCTGATATTATGCCACTGGACCCTGCAGTAGATCTTCAACAGGAACCTAACATGTATCAATTTACCTTCAAACACTGAAAAAACATTGAGTACATTCATCAAAACCCTGAATGATATCAATATTGTCATACTAGAACTTGCTAACTGTAACTGCCACTGTTCAATACCACACTGAAATATTAGAATATAAATGTTGTTCAGGGACAATATTACATTAGGGTGCTTGTTGATAAAATCTCCAAAGAAAAGGCATTTGTCTGCAAGAACTTCAGACAAGTCAGTGACAACATTAACTGTGTTGCAGATACGGGATCCATCAGCTGGTTTAAACAGCAGGGGGCGCTGTTGTCAGGCTCTCTGGACAATGTTGGATCTGTGAGGTCTCTACACAGACTTGTTGCCACACCAAGCACATGGGTCTAAATGTGTATAAGAAATGGTGAGAAGGCAGATGTCTAGAACCTGTGGGTAGTGTGGTCTGTGTTGGCATCGTGGTGTTGTCTACAGGAGTGTCCAGAGGGGGCTGGTAGATCCCATCCACTGGGTTGATGGTGCTCTGGAGGAGAATAAACAAAAACAACATTGCCATCAACAACAAAAACAGACACTTGCTGCAACAATAGCACACCCACGCCACTGCCTGCTTACTAATCTAAAATGTTCTTTAACAGACAATACTGTTTAATTCCAGTTTTAGCCTATAAATGACAGGAAAACATCAATTTGTTTTTGAATATCCACATACAACCAGACAAGCCGATTTGAACAACATCTATAACCAAACGTGCAGACATGCGAACCACAATGAAACACAATTTCCTTAAACATCCAGGTCAGCTCTCACCCTCAACAGGGCACCAACTTCACAGCCTTTGTATTGGTTATAGATGAGCTTAATGGTATACGTGCTCCACAACAAGAAATAAAATATGCACCACCGAACCCGGGAAGATCAATTTCTTTTCACTCCATTTCCTGTAAAGAATACCAATTCCAGGTTTCATTAACGCAATCAATATGAAACCACTGACACTGCTTGAAATCCAAACTCCAACAGTGGCTTTACACAATAACTAACAGCGACTCTTGAACTCTGAAGTCTTAAAAGGAGTTAATTAACTCCACTGGGCTGCAAACTAAATCTGTAACATGTTTAAACTCTCCGGCTCGTGATTTCCCCCGTGGTAAAAAAAAACAAAAACCTGCGGGGACATTCTTATTTGCGGTGACCTGCCCTCATCAGTGCCACCTTAACATCATGTGTCCATGCATTTGAATACAGGCATAAACACACACGGGCCCGCGCGCACATAAAAAGCAGCCTGTCAGCTCTGCGTAATGGGGTCACTGGCGCCGATGACCCGACTGGGAAGAACACCGACAACAACACGAGCTAAAGCAAAACCATATCGACCCTTATTCCCCCAACAACTTACCCTCAGGGCTCGTGGTGGCACGGACATTAGATCCAGCCAATGTGATGTGTGTAATATCCTATTACTCAAACCTGACCTGTAGCCTGTGAACTTTACAGCTTTTTTTCCTCTTGGTTTTGATTAAGTCATTTGAGATCAACAGGAACAGGCATGGTGAGTCAGAACATGACCCGACACAAGGCTGTAAGGGTGAAAATACAGTAACTGGCAAACACACCAAAGTTGCACTTGTTACATAAAAGATAATGACAACAGAGGAAGAAGAGCTGCGATGTAAAAATCTCTGAATTTTCCTCTAAATAGAAATTACTCTCAAATTTTTTTCACCCCATTTTTTTTGTGTCCAGATGTGTGCCACCAACAAAAAACATGTTATGATCAGAGGTAGAAATGTCCCAGAGAGAAGCTTGGTCTGATCTGAGCTTCGTTTGGCCTCCTGTTCACACATCTCTACCTTACCCTCCAGCATGCTGCCTCTGTTCCTTCCTTTCTACCTCCCCTTCGCACTACCCAATGCTTGCCTAGTCTACGTGCCTCCATGAAAGTAAGGCGAGAGCTACTAATTATAGCAAATTACACAAATATTGGTCTGTCATGGTGGGACCAGCCTGTGGCCTTGCAAGCGGAAGCTAAAGCAACAAGCTACAGCTAAAAACGGCTGTAAGCACTGTGTGATTGATTTTTTCTTTTTCTTTTTTTCCCAGTGAATGTAATATTAATGGAGCAGGTAGCTCTGGTAGCAGAGCAAACGTAAACCAATCACAGCACATACATTATTTTGACAGATAAATACTGAACAGGCTTCTTGTGTGCTCGGTTTTAATGGTTCCTGCACTTTACGACAATTCCCCCGGGGAGGTGCAAAGCTCGACAAGGTCAATCAAACATACTGCTTGTGTTTCAACTATTCTAATCTGAGGTCAGTCAGTGTATTTATCATTTGCTCCACATTACTGGCATACAGGCAACGTGACAGACTTTTAGACCTTCTAAAGCTGTAAAGATATGTTTAGCACATAGCTTATAAAAAACGTGCAGTTAGATGTGTAGACAGAGCTTATACGGTGCTATTTATACAACATAATACTGTACTTAATGACTGTGAGATTAAGTCAGATATAAGAGTAATGCAGGCCTTATAAGCTGTACGGCCCCCTATGAGGTTCTTGCTTCGAGGACCACACTGGAGGTTTTCTGTGTTAGTCCATTACCTACAAACCGCTCACATTACTTTACCTAACATTTTCCAAAGCAAATTGAAGGTTTTTGATTTTTTTTTAGCTTCCAGGTACCCACTTCATTTTGTTCACTGTAGGGTGGTCTCAGGTCTCAGCACACATGTTTAATTTGCCTTTCAGTCCTCACTTAGTCCATCTATCTCCCCCTTCCCTTTCTTTCCTCTCTTCCCAAACACCCCCTCAGCCTTTACTGTGGTAAAAAAAAAAAAAAAAACTTTATAGAGATATGAAACCCAGAATATAGTCCACTTTAGGGTTGTGTGATATGATATCTATATCATTTGACTATAGAAAAACGTATATCGTTTCATATTATGCTCTAAATGTGTGTCACTAATCACCCTCGTTTAGTCCGGAGTACATATGAGAACAATATATAAAGTTACTCTAAAACGACCGTTTTCACCAGCCCCCCCATCCACACACACACCGGCTTGTAACGCCTGTGTGTGTGTGTCTCTGTCTCTCCAGCGGTAACATTATGTTTTTATGAAGTCGCCCAAATAAATACGACTCGCGTTTTGGAGTTATCACCCGCGATTCCGTTTTCACAACAGCGGGTGAGCCTCGTCTGGTGTCTGTTGTTAATGAGTCGGTACTGAATGCTTTACCTGATCCGTGCTGGTAACATATGAACCGTGTCCACCTACCACATAACCTTTCTCTCTCTCTCAATGTGTTTCCGGACGTTAATATACCTTTAGCCCGATACCGATGTGGACGTCGGTTACCATGGCAACGAATTTTTTTTTTTAAATGTATGTCTTGTTTAATGAGTACATTTTATTTACTGAGTATATAATTTAAAATGTAACAAGAAATAGGCCTTTCCATGTGCTAATTTTATATAAACTATTTATTCATTGAATTTACAGAAACTGTGCTGTGTTGTGATATGTATCTTTATCTGGATATGAAATTACCTAACGTTATATATCGGGATATAACATTTTAATCATATCGCACAATCCTAGTCCACTTTTAAGTGGTGGTACCAGACTGCATAGGTGATTGTGAGCCAGGAATGTTAGGAAAAGTTTCCTTGGTTGTGTTCGAGGATGCGCCAACATCTGATTGAGAATTGGTGGCTGAAAGCACTGCATTCACAAGCCCTGCTGTTTCAAAGTCAAGTAACACACACTCATGGACATGTGTGAAAAGGATAATGTATGTTTAGTGACTGTTTGTTCCATTTAAAGGTTTATTGGTCGACGCCCACTCTTAAATCACAGAGGTCAGAGCTTCCTTAAGCAAGAGTCCCTGCCATGAGACTAAAATGTTATTTAAAATGAATAAGACTGGGACACATGGAAGGAAGTGTGCAAGTAGGAGACCAAATAACTGGTTCGAGACTGAAGCGATTACACAGATGGCTGACCATTATAGAGGATATCCTAGTGATGGAGAAGCTCACATATAGGCTAAAAGTGGTCAATGGATTATCAGTCTAATGCATGGTTTAATTCTTCAAGTTCATATTCACAACATACTAAAAGGAATGGAAAACCCCCGACTCCCTCGAAGATAAGAAATCAATCTAAAAACTGAGAGCAAATGCTTTGGAAAATAATTGTAAGTACATGTGATTTGTAGTTAAAACACACAAAACTCCCTGTATGACATGAAGACGGGACACCTGCAGAGCCAGCACAGTGCTCTCTGGATGGCTTTAGTGCTTGATGGTTCAATAAGCAGGCAGTGTGTACACGGTAAATCAATGGTGAATCAGTTGACTGTAATTAGTGGGTGAAGTGAAGTGCAACATTCTCTCATATACAGGCATGCAAACCCATGTATAGTGTACGTACACATACATATTCTGCAACAATGTGCATATTCAGTGTTAAAAAAGGACACACGTACACATTTTGTATCTTGATGAAGAAAAGAATAGTTCCCCACCACTGCTAAAAGAATTTAAATCTCAGATGAAATCAGGAAATTACAAACTTAATCAACAGGATAGTGGTGGCAGACATGAGGGAAAGAGCTAGAGATAGAGCTTATCTCCACATTAGACGGCATGCACTACAGAGATCTGATTTATCTGATTTTCTACAGTGGAGAGTAAATTAAGCAAGAAAAGAAAGTTAGCAGTTTGATTGATTTCAATTTTTGTCATGGACGGAGAATGTCAAACTTACTATAAGTCCGTTTGCGTGTTGCTGTTCGTTACTTTGGTCCTTAAAATTTTGAGAAGACAATGTTAGACTAGTTGTGTAGGAAGGTTGAAGAGTCATTTCATAAAGCATCCTGAGCATCTGGGATGTAGAGAGAGATCCATCCCTCTCATCACATGGAGCTTCATAATATTCACCAACTTGCCACATGCAGTAATCCTTTCATCACATGGTAAAACCCTGATTTCTGTCAGTATCATTAAGTACAGGATTGCTCAATCTGTAAAGTAATCTACATAATCACTTCAGCCACGAATAAGATTCTAGGAAATCTTATTCATGGGTGATAGTTGGGGAAAAAGAAAAAGCTAAAAGATTAACCTAACAATCACATGAAACTGAAATGATTGCTCCACTTCCTTTTCAAAGGGCTGAATGGAACATGTGATGAAACAAGTACTGGGCTACACCCTCATCAACCACCGACCCAGATAGCAACTGTAAGCAGGGAACTACCCCAGAGACACACAGGGGGTAACACACAGTGCACACACTGATGTGATCTCACAAGAACAAGGACTATGGTGAAGTTGCAGACCAAACGACAGAAACTGTGATGATGTGATGTTGTGTTTACCTTGGCAATTTGCAGCAGTACAATACAGTGCTTGATGGACTCTACCATGCTCTGAAAGGAAAAAAAAAAGACAGAAAAGGAATTCAATAACTAGGAACTGACTTGAAACTTAAAGACAGGAAGGAAAATGTGTTAAGTTCTGACTTACACAAGTAGTCTCTTTCAAATTTTCAATTTTCTGTAAAAAGGAAAAGAAATCAACCTGTAAAATCCAACAGCAAATACAAAGTCCGAAGCAAACGCGCAGATGCAGCTGGTTTAACGGCAAATAAAGCACAACTAGGGAGAAACATCAATGTAATGATGTCATACTAACTGCAGCAGCCTTTTGTTCTTTGGAAATCTACAAGACTACTTCCCATACTGAAGAGACTGATGAAGTCAGAATGACAATAAAGTCAAAGTGACCAGAAGCCTGTATAAAGCTTAGGGAGGAAGTGAATCACACAGCTGCTGGTAAACAACTGAGACAACCTGAAACTGAACTGGATCCTCCAATAATACAAAACACTCCTTCACAAGATAATATTTTAAATAAATAAAAACAAAATCTGCCCTTGTGAAGTGAATGGTCTTAAAAATAAATGTAATTGTACAGTTGACTCCAAACCAATTATGATCTATAATAATAGTTTATTGGTTCTAACTACAGTCCCTCAGTTACATAGGTCTCTACTGCTTTACTACTGTCCGTCCTTTGGAGCTGCTACAATTATAACTAGGAAATTGTGTCCTGGCAGCGTGCATGGCTGCGTACTGAAATCGTGTAATTTCAGATAACCGAGATCTACGTGCTATAATTAAAAGAAATTAGTGTCGAATTTGTAATAATGGGATGGGGACAAGTTTTCCTAAGTATTGATTGTATAATAATCTATGTAGAGTGAAAATTGCGGGAGTAACAGCAAGTCTAAGACACATTTTTAATAAACACTTTACAACAGCACTCCCCTCTAGCACCATGTGACTCCACTCAAACCCAAAGCAATACACACACATTGAAAAAAACATAACTCAAAAAAGCATAGAACGTTAACTGCCATTGTGTGAAAACCATGATATAGCCAAATAAAGTGTCTTAGGACCTGTTAAAACTGTTAATCATTATTTCATGTATGGCAATGTAATTTGGTCTCAAAGTACCGCTTTGCTAGCATTTAAAATTAAATTACTTTCTCCATACAAATATGAGAAACAGGTCATAATTACAGTGAATCAATGCAATAACCTTTAAAAACATTCTGACATTTTAAAACTGACAAGTGACAGCTATCATTTTATCGTTCCTGAGCTCTGTGTGTCAGCCTGCTTCCCCTGCTGTTAGCCTCGGCTCTAATGACAGCGAGAACAGCCGACCGGAGAGCTGACACACAAGGACAGAGCGGCACTGCTGGTACTCACTCTGCGTGATTCATCCTCTTTGCAGTCCTTGATCTTCTCATCAAACAGCTGTGTGAGAGTGACAGAGAACAAGAGATGAAAAGGAAAAAAAGAGAGGTGGAATATGAGCAAAGATGCGTACACAGTCAGATTAGTATTAAAATGATCAGATATGTACAGATGATGTCGCTTGAGATAATGTGGCTAGCTCTTCTCACAGAGGAAGGACATTTGCAGTGCTTTCAATGAGGCTTTCTGCCTAAGAAAATATGCTGCTGCTTCTTTAAATACACTGTTTTCTGCTTTATCATCATGCTACCGCAGATCTTATTTTTAATAACTTCTGCTTTGTTAAACGAAACAGTGATATCAACAGACACAATAAGTGAAAGGTCACGACACAGATTCAAATGCAAGCCTTGCCATGTATAAGATTAATCTATAGATTAGTAGGTTGCAATTTCGACTAAATAATTTGTATGGAAATTCTTTCAAATGGAACATATTACCTCTGGATCTTTAGCCAAATATGCCACCTACATTTCTCAGATCTACAAGTGTAAAATATTCCAGATAAAATGCCGGTTAGGTGTTAATTTGTTGAGTCCTACCTTTAACTGGTCGATCAGAATCTGTAGGTAGGCGTCCGCTTCAGCTAGCTTCTTATCAAAGTCTTGAACACTCGGAACAAATCCTGTCTCAGCCTCCTGATGATGAGAAACACACAAACCTGAGCATCAGTGCAGCTCTAACCAAATCCATATCAAACCCAATGCAAGTATTTGCATATTCAAAATAAAATACACAGCCACTACCAATAAAATAAGCCACATATACACATATTATCCATTCATTAAAAATAGCTTGTCTCTGTCACCTCTTGGCCAGGTGAGCTTTGTAAACTGTTACACAAAATGGTGGACAGAAACATCAACAGTTCAGGAGAATCTTCCAGCAGCGTACTGTACTGGGGGAGATATGAATACTATTGTTTAAAGGCTAGCCTACATAAAAGGCCAGCAGGTCTGTCTGCCCGCCTGCCTGACTGGAGGCCAGCAAATTTCAGGCTTCAACAAAACTGAATCAAGGAACTCAAGGCTGGAGAGAATTTAACTACTGACAGAAAAGCATGTGTGTAAAAAGGCTGAGGTGCACTTAAATTCATTGTTTGTTAATTAGCTTGCCTTAATAGCCCCATCAGAATCACAGAAACACAGACTCCACACAAACACATAGGAACTCGGGCACAGACAATTTCATTACATAATATCCATTAAAAGGTAATTACTAGACTATTGGCAGGACAGACGTGACAGGGCATCTGTCTCTATCTGTCTGAGCTCAACCAAGCAAGAACCATCCGGTTGGCTGTGACACAGAACCAAAAACAGGAAAATTAGTAGATAAATCTCCCACAGGCGAGACTTCCTTGAAAAAACAAAACAAAAAAAAAAAACTACATATTTAATGCTGGAGCTTCTCAATGCCAAGGATACTCAGCACCAATGGCAACACAATAACCCCTCTACGTCAGGCCAAACGAATCAGTTAGATGACTAACACAGCGTGTGTCAGTGCAACTTACTGCTCAACAGCAGTTAGTCTGACATGGAAAAACACAGAACAGCACGTCTTTCATGAAAAAGAGTTATAGTAAAACTGATAATGACTGTTAGACTCAAACAAAAAACCTTGGTTAGTAAATCAATCTTATCAAACCGTGCTGAGTGCTACTGCTGCTTTGAATTTGCTGCGTCGCATAGTCCTGGTGTGTCCTGAGTTTGTGGGGGCTTTTCTTCCTGCTAAAGACGATCTCACAGGAATGTGAAGAAAAGCCATTAACAGCTAAACACTAAACACTGTTCGCAGCTTCCCCTGTCTGAGAGCTGCTAAAGTTTAAACTGCAAAAACATACTAGCTTTATAGAGAACAAAGTCTGGGTTAACTCAGCAGCCATGAAGCCTGCAGTTAAATGGCTAAACTTCCTCAAAAGGATCAAAGGTGATTTCACTGTGAACAACTGCTATAGCTGGCCACACGAGGGCCTGAGCAAAAAACAATTTTGATGCAGATGTGAATGTCATTCCAGTGCGAGCAACTTGCACTGCATGCTTACTTACATTACACTGGAAAATCACTCCAGTTTATAGAGAAAAGAGATGCTATGTTTTAGTTATACTTGAGGTTGCCAACTAAACACTGTTTTCAAAGCAATACCAAAACACCTACGGGTGCTTATGTAAATACAGGGTGTGGACTACCTTTATGAATCTTGTAATCTTCCAAATTTGTTTGGCATTCCACCTCTAGATATAGTGGGGATTAAATTAATCTGCACTTGCGTTATACTATTTACAAAATAACACCTTACAACATAATGCAACTAAATACAACAAAAAATAAGTGTAAAAAACCTGAAAGATTTTATTTAAAACCTTATATGCAACTAACAATTAGTATTTGCTACAGGGCTTATATTTTCAACTACATTCACTTGTACAGTTGTTATACAATGAATTACAACTGTCTATGTTTGCATAGGGCCTAAATACATGTGAACAGGAAAATGAAGAGGAAAGGACAGAAAAAAAAAAAAAGACAGAGCCCCTATCATTACGTAGTGAACAATAACTTATGTTTTGTCAACACACATAATGGAGGGAAGTGTTTTTTACAGACAGAGCCGATAAGTTTGGAAGCGGAAAGTCAGACGCAGGTGGTTGGTTTTCTTAAAACAGCCACTACACCACCACGTCATGGTGCTCACTTCGTCACCGTTCCTGAAATATTCCCAGACGTCTGCACCTCCACTCCCACTCATTCCCACCACACAGGCCGAGCATCTCTGTGTCTGTCTCTGTGTGTGTGTGTGACTGTGGCAATATTTTAGAGCAGCCTGCAAAGTCTCACACATTAACACTTACAAACTCACCCAGCCCCAAAACAACACACCATCCTCCCCCCTCCCTCCCGTTTCTATTTGTCTTTCCACGCAGTGTGACCCACTTTAAAATGCTGCTGCCCCAGCAGCGCACTGCAGCCGTTAAAGTTCTCCTTGCTATGGTGCAGTGGCGCCTGCATTTGTGTGTGTGTTTACTTACTGGGTGCCTTGCTCCAATGGACATGCTGCGTTAAACCTTGTACATCTCTCCTATCAGGACATTTAGCCTGACACAAGATCGTTTTCTCTTTCTCTTTCTCTTTCTCTGCCTCCGTTATTCTGTTTTTCTCTCCCTACAGCAACAAACCACCAGCTCTAGTGAAGTTAGCGTTCTTTCACCCTCCTCCCTCCTCCACACAGAAACAGAAAACAATCTCCTCTTGACGCTTGCTCTTCACTGCAGTCTGTCAATATAAGCTACAGCAGCCTTCAGACTGTGAGTTAGCTGTGCAGCCTGTCTGGCTACAGTATATCCTTCGACAGCAGTTATCAGCTGAGCGTTTGGTATGAAGGCAGACAGAGCTGAGTTAATCCAGGACCCTCCCCTGGCAGGAAAGGCACACTTCCTCTCACGCAGGCAGAAGAGAAAACACACAAAGCAGCAGCAAGTGCTGACAGCGACAAGCATTAACAGCCACTCTGATTGGCTGAGGCAGCAGAGGCAGATGTTTGGTTGATCAAGCAAGCAGGTACTGGATTGGATGCTGCTGGGTCACATGATGCTATGACAGCAGCGCGCTAACACTGCATAAGTGTGTGTATGTGTGTGTGCACCGAGCAAGCAGGCACACGTAGCACATCAGAAGGATTTGCCACAGAGGGAGGGAAGGCAGAAAAAAGGAAGGAGGGAGGGAGAGCAAATGAAAAGGTTGGTCATGAGGGTGAAAAGGAAGAGGAGATGGGTGGAAAGAGCTGGACGTAGATGATGATGAGAGGGGAACAAGGAGGAAGGTTTGGTTTAGGGAAGGGGAGCAGGAAATAAGGTTGGCCAGGAAAAGAACTAGAGGGCAAGACAAGCAGGAAAAAGAACAGACTGAGAGACACTCAGTCTCAACAATCATAAAAAACAGACACAAAATAAAGGGATGTAACAGGCTGCCAGCTGGTCAGCAGTAAATCAAAGTCTTTCCATAAAACTTAGCTTGGTACCGATTCTAGTCCAAAGCAGCCACATATTGCATAACATTCTCCATTTATGATGACATAAATGTCACCAATACTTCCAAGACTCATCATTGACTCTCAACTACTCTGTCGAGCAAAAAACTAAATCAGGTACGAGCCAGTCACAAAGTTGACCAGATCTGAGATGCAAAGTCCCTTTCAAGGTAGAAGAGGTAGATGATTTACAGAGTATGCAAACGTATGCAATCTGAGGTCCAATAAAAATCCCACAATCAAAAGTCTAGGTAACATATTTATCTCTTACTTCAGGGTTTCCAAAATAACTCACCACTCCTCTTTTAGACTATATCAATACCAGTATACTCTTCAGGTATTACAAACAACAGCATGTTTACTTAGGAAAACAGATGGTGAATTACTACATACACAGACACAGGAATTAGCATAAACAGGCAAACCAAGATCAAGGAGCCCCACAACAAAACAAAATTCTTGTAACTATAATTGATTGAATTAGAGACAAAGATGTATAACAAGACACACACTTACAACCTAACAAGTGCATTACATCAGTTTACATACCCGGAGTTGGAGGGTGTGGCGGAGGATAGTTCCCTCTAAGGCGTGGATCCACTTCTCCCGCTCGTCTGCATCTCGGGCTGAGGGCAGAAGGACACAGACACACCCAGTGAGCCACGTTTTCCATACAGACACCATCAGTAGTCATTACACTCGTGTTACACACTAATGGCACCAAGACACAACACTGAAATGACATGAGTACTGGTGACGCAGTGATGAAGCTGTGTATTCATCAAGAAATGATACACACAAAATCCAATTATAGAGAACAGTGTTGCCAACTTGGCGACTTTCTCGATAGATTTAGTGACTTTTCCGACCCTCTTAGCGACTGTATTTCTAAAAAGTGGCTAGCTACAAATTTAGTTGCTTATTCAGACCTTCAGGGAAAAGGCAAGGAGTATATTTAAACATGTTTTATTGTAATTCATTCCCATGCATGTTGCATGTCTCTTTTGTCAGGGTCTCTCTCTCTCCTCAGGCAGTCAGCAGGTATGGCAGGTGGGTCAGTTATGACCTTCTTTCTCTCTCTCTCTCTCTCTCTTTGTCTCCAGATCTCTGGATTAGGATGTCCCATAGCTCATATGTAAATAGTTAGTTTGAGCTTGCAAATATTTAAAATAGCTCATTTGATCTTCTCCCTCCCTTGTAGTTTTACTTTTTCACTTCAAAGATACTACGTCCCTGGAGAGAGTCTGTAATTATTTGGCTAAATAATAATAATAATAATTATAATAATAATAATACGGTAATAATAATAATAATGTTCAAAGTGTAAGTACATTTGCATTGCTGTATATTAATCAGAAACAGGTTTGCACTTGCATTGCAGTTGGAAATAAAAAGGACTCAACCATGACGGAAAGAAGAATGAAAACTCACTGTGGCCAAACACCTGTGGTGCTTTCAATGTCTGTTGTTCAGATATAAGTGCAGGTAACAACTAGCAGAACTTCTACGGTGGACCAGAATAAGTCAATGAAGTGATGCGAGTTACTGAAACAAAGTTATTAAAACTATATTCATTATGTAAAATGAAACAAAGAACTTCTGTTTGTGACAATGATTGTTAAGTCTGGGACAGTTGAAAGTAGAATTTGGGAAATTCAACAGGTAATAAAATCCCCTGCTTTCAGTTTTCACCTTAAGCTAACCACGTCCTGACTGTAGCTTCATATTTACCACACAGACATGAGAGTGATATTGATCTTCTCATCCAACTCTAAAGATTTAGCAGCTATTTAGCTGTACTAAACACATCTAAAAACAGTTGGCTTTCATATGATAAGATTTAATAATTAAATGTTTTATAAGTGTAAACTTCAATCAGAGATAAGGCTGTAACATGTATTTAAATGATTTAAGTCAAGCCGTATCTGATCATGTACATAGAAACTTTCTAACCATTTAGTTTTTTTGAGGGTTTGGGGTTTGTGTGTGAAATGGAGCTGGGTGAGGCTGCACCCTCAGAGCAAAGACAGAGAACAAACAGACTGCCAGTGACATTAAACAGTGACCTAATACAGGCCCTGATGCGTGCAACACACACACACACACACACACACACACACACACACACACACACACACACACACACACACACACACACACACACACACACACACACACACACACACACACACACACACACACACACACACACACACACACACACACACACACACACACACACACACACATTTCTCCTCTGCTAACACACAACTAGGATTGAATCCATCCAGTCAGGTTGTACCATAGATGCAAGTGTTGTATGTATTCACAGACTGTAGTGTCAAGTATTAAAGCATTTAGGTTATTGAATGGAAAGTAGCTTTACTTCTGCTTTACTGTATATGTGGACGATGGACACCACAGTCAACAAAACTATAACTCTAAAAGTTGTGAAAGAAGAACTTAATAAGATATATGCCACTGAATTACCTGGCAAACTATATCCTGTGTAAGAGTCATTTTTCATTGAGCTGGAAACAAGACAGCACAGCAGATGAATAGCTGTGCTAGCACAGAGGCTGAACAGTGCTACAGCAGAAAAGCTTTTAAAGACATTAAAAGGCAGCCGAAGCTCAGGCCAATCCACTCAGACAGCGCCTTGCTGCCCTCTTACTATCCCCTCAGCCAAACAGACTCTCCAGAGGAACAGATTACTGCGGCTAATGTTGTTTAGCTCTATTCATGACACAGGAGAGGTAGCAGCAGGGCCACTCAACCAAAACAAATACTTTAACTGTATGAACTGGAAGGCCAATCTTCGTCCTAGTCTGCGGTTCACATCACCATGACTTAAATTCCCAAGTACGTACAAGCAGTCAGTCAGCTCAGCTCAACAAATCAACAATGTTAGCCTGTCAGCCAGTAAGTTAGCCAGTCACATGAGGCAACACGCCACAAGTCATGACAGTGGCTGTCATCATGAACCTCGTTTGTATCTTTATCTGCAGACATACATATTCAAACAACCAGCAAGTTGTTTGTCCTTTAAATATTTACATACTTGTACATACAGAAAAAGGAGAGGAGGACAAGCCAAAGTCAGTTAGTGGTGCTAAGACTTGTAATCACAAGGTGCCCATATAAAACAGACTCAGGAAGAAGATATCTAGGATATCTTTTCATTTTCTCTATTGGGAGAAAAGAAATCAGGAGATTTTACTGGTTTCTGAGTTCACACAGTGAAAATACTTTCTAGTCCTTTACAGCGAAACGGGTTTAAAGGGCTTGTTATGTGCCGTTTTCCAGCAATTATCAAATTTAATTGTGGAACAAAAGGGGCAAACGTCTAAAAATCACAAAGTGCATTTTTCTCCTATAATTGAACACGCCTGACATTAACAAGACACTTTTTAGCTTTATGTTGCTGTTTCAACACTGTAAGAGTGTAACAGTCTTGCAGCCTAGCAACTAAACAGTGTCATAACAGAGGAAGGTGTGCTGGTGAAACCGTATTACTGCAGGCTCTGTTGTCTGCTAGAGCAGAGAAGCACAGCAAGACTATTAGGAGAACAAGCAGAAAGAGGAGATGCTGTACCTCACACCAATAAACTACAACCTCCACCGAGACATACACACCTTCCTAATAATTACAGACAGACCCTGGCAGATATTGGATCAAGATCCATTCAACATACAGAGCACAAATAACCAAATAGTTGCAAACTGAAATGCATGAAAATCAGATACTTGAATACTGATGGCAAATTAAACATTGAGGTTCCACATAAAGAGCCAATACAGAGCAGCAATCCAACTGCACTTTGGAAGTCACCTCCTATCCAGCATGGGGAACTAATACCATACATCTGCAATAGAGTGTGTATTGATGTTTTTTTCACATGATACAACCGCTTTCACCATCACTAAATGGCAAAACAAACCTGATACTGATGAGTAGAGTTGCCATATGTAGGAGGAAAACCAACAAATACATTAAAATATACTGCAAAGGTCATCAGAATCATACATCCATTTTTACTGAGAATATTTGAAAGGTAATCTAGAGTCACTTACCCCAAAAATAATCCAACTAAGCTAATAATTCACAAAACAATGTGACATACCTTACACAAAGCCTCAATTACACTCACGTAATACACGTTTTGCAACCAGGTTCGTCTCACTGAATTGTATTGATCCATTTGCTCCTCTTCTCTTTAGCCTTCGGAAGTCAGTAAAAACCTATGCATGAATTTTGCGTGTTTGCCACTCAGGAGGAAGTGACCAACTTCCACGTACAGTGATGTCATGTGAATGTCCTCTATTCTGTCTACCTGATTTTTCTCATGTTTGAGGTATTGTTTTCCTAATTTTGCCAAGATGGAAATAAGTGGAGTTAGAATGAACATGCAAGGCCCTGGCCAGACTTGAACCAAGGACACTGCAATAATGTTGTGTCAGAAAATAATAGCAATGTCTCTATTGTGAGGGAATGACATGAGCAAAGGACCACAGGTCGGATTCAAACCCATGGCCGCTGTAAGGACTACAGTAAGGTACATGGGGCACCGACTCCACCAGGTGAGCAACCATGGAGACCCAACCTATTGGTTTCCTTTACAGGTTATGAACCAAACAACTATCTTCTCCTCCACTGTGGCCTGATGATACTCCAGACACTTCCATCTCTAACTTCCATCTGGCAGACTCTATTAATCAGCTCTAATTTAGGAATTATATGTATATAAATGAAGTTACTAGTAGTACATTCACCAGAGGTGTATTCCTAACCCAAGGATTCTCCTCCCATCTCAGTGGTCAGGGTATCTCACTGCAAAGATTTCCCTTTACAATGCTCAGCCTCTCCTTTCTCCAAAAAGGGACACTGAATTATTCACCCCCAAGCTGATGAAATATTTCAGCACATGCTCCAGCGGGGATGACGGAGGGTCTGATGCTCAGGACTGCAGCATGTCGATAAAGTGGTAGCCGTGCAAATGTGCACGCCGTTAAGTAATGTTGTCTTGGTGGTAAAACTAGTATGCATCTGTTCAGTACTTTGCTAAATCAATGATTCACTGTGAAGCAAAAATGTAAAATTAACACATCATTCTCTTGCTTTGGATTGACTGAGTCATATGTGACTGATTTAGTTAGAATGATGTTCCCAAAAGCACCTAATGGGAACCTCTTTCTAACTAAATACACAAGTGCAGATGCAGTCCTGAAAGAAAAAAATGGTAAAAAAATGAATGAAATCTTAAAGAGGGATGAGAGCAGACAGTGTTGGTGATACTGAGGTGAGGGAGGACCCTGGAGACAAGGGAGAGAGCATGAGCTGGTCTCTCACCCTAGACTGATGCTCCGGGCAGTGAGGGTGGCCTGGCAAAGAGTGAGGAGGAGACGAGAGATTGATAGCTACTGTAGATAACAGGAGGCGAGTGAGAGCAGAGAGGGGGAAAGAGGAAAACGGGAAGCTAAAGGGCTCTCAGGCAACTCTGATGCACCGCCGGGGGAGAGGGGCCGATGAATAATGGATGCTTCTCTAAATAGAAACACAGTACAGAGCTGCACTCCAGGCTAGCACAGTGGCCGGCCGGCTTAGAACTACACTTCAACCTGTGAGCTGGACTGTCCTGTAAAGTGTACCGTGGCTACATCCTGGAAAATTATCAATTTTTTACACTGTAACATGAAAAACGCACTGATAATTAGCTGTGTATCAGCAGGTGTATTGGTAATTAGAATTTTAGTATTGGTCTAGTGCCTTTCTATAACCCCTCTTAATCTTAGCAGCAATTTGCTACCCATCACACAGTCCCTACCTTAGACATGCACCCACCTATACATAATGGCATGTGTGGAGACACACACACACACACACACACACACACACACACTTCACACTCTCTCACACTCTCTCACACTCTCTCACACTCTCTCACACTCTCTCACACTCTCTCACACACACACGCTGCTGTGAATCATGGGAGACTGACTGCATAACAAGCTCAGACCAGGATCATTTTACAGCAACAGAGAAATCTCCTCCTGCCCAGCATCCTGTGAATCTCTTGATGTCCAGAACAGCTGATGTATCCAGAATCTCACGTTCAGCACACATATAGTACAGATTTTCTTCCTGTTCCTTCAGTGGTGACACATGAAAAGGTATCTGGAGAGCAGATTTGTCTTAGTGACATTTTATTTTTTTTCTCTTGGACCAAAAACAAGATAATGGGGGTCACAATGTGCTGCAGAGATTCAGATTGTCCTGTGCCAGGATATGGTGCTTTCAAAGATACCTTATACCCACACTACTGATTTAGATTAGCTAAAAAAGTAGAATTTTAATTGCCATAGGTCAAGAAATGTTTAAACCTAATATGATCTTTACAAATTGTAATCTCTTGCAGTATTGGATTGTCAAAACACACCTTTTTAGTCTGTGTTGCTTTTTAATGAGAATGATACACGCTGCCAGAATTTAATTCCCCTCTTTGACTGCATTAATGAAGGTTTTTGAGTAATGCTCTTAAATGTAGACCCATTAAATTAGACTTACATTTGCATACATTGCTGCTGTGTGCCGATTTCTTCTTGTACAAGTCTCTCAGACTCAGGTAATTCAGATAATATCCACCAACAACTGAACTCACTGAGACATTACAGCTGATGCCAAAGACTGTGGCACAGAAAGTTCCAGAATAAATTAAAACCATGACATTTAAGCAATGCTAATTAATTGACAAACACATCTCTATGTAACATAATTACCACCCTAGGGGCGATTACATCATTGTCTAGCCAAACCAGTGAAGAACAGGATAAACACCAGTAACAACAAACATCCTTTTCTAAATAACACACCTAGTCGGTGCAAACATTGGCACATTCAGGACGCTGCACACACTCTCCTTAATAATTCCTCACTGCCACCAACCACTGAAAAAAAACTACTTCACACTGCTATGAACTGTCCTTGAACCTCGATAACAAACCAATACAACCGAGCACTACATAACGTACTGCTCCACCCTGGCTGCACATCCCAGAAGACAAACAAACAACGCCTCCTTAAGATCCTTTTGCCCGGGACTGGCATGCATGCGGACCATGAGACGTGCACGGTTTTCTCCTTACCCTTCCGTTTGTAGAACCACAGCATACAGCTTCGGAACACAGACATGGGAGAGGGCATGGAGGAGGTGAGAGGGGCGGGGGGCCCATGGACTGTGGCTGGTGACCCTCAAGGAGGAGGTGAATGGGGGTGCTGGTGGTGAAGTGTGAGGGGGTTTGGTGTTGGAGGGGGGGGGGTACAAACGGACAGATGGAAGGACAGAGATGAAGGAAAGGTAGAAGAGGTTAGTTAAAGACCTGGTGAAAAGATAGAATAAAAAAAGGGTGTCTGCGGTGTACTGGACTGGACAGCTCCTTGTCAAAAAAAGAGGAAAGAGTTGGCAGAACGGGAGGGGGCGATGCTGTAGCTGGGAGCCAATCCTGTCCCTATGAAGTGACTGGTTGGAAGACAGCAAACGGCGGCAGCAGTGTAGCAAAGGGCGAACAGCGGCAGCAACCAGAAGAGACCTGAGCTCAGCTTCCAGCTCAGCAGTATTCCCTTATTATTCCCAGAGGCTCAACTGCAGACACACACAAGCAGCAACCTTCCTCCTCAGCCACAGTCGGGAGGACCGAGGGGAGACAAAAAAAAAAGCCTTACGTGCCTGTTCTGTTCCAGAGGAATCTGTCTACCTTGCAGTGGAACAAACTGTGTTTATCTACAGAGAAATGTGTCAGTCCAACTTCTTAGAGCTTGGAGAGGTTCCACGGGGAAGGGAGAATAAGCTCAGGATCACACTGTACGCTTTGACATTGTGTAGATGCCTGTGTGCATACGTTTCCTGGCATTAGTGCAGACCAATCCAAGTCTTTAAAAGGCGGGGAGGGAAAGAGGAGTGACAGAGGGAGAGTGAGAGAGAGAGGGAGAGAGCGAATGAACAGCAGGGATGGATGCTAAAGAGATCACAGAGAAAGGAAGCCAGTGATGGCAGCACATAGAACTGGGGGCATAAAGAGGACAAAATGAAAAGTGGGACAGCTTACCTTGGAAATGGAAAGTCTTCTGGTCCACAGTAATGGTGAATGTGCTGTCGTCCTCGTCATCGATGCCGATCACAGCTCCCTGGGCAAACAGAGAGAGAGAGAGAGAGGGAAAAAGGAGGCAGTCAGACAGCGGGACACGTCATACTCTACTTTCCATTTCTATCCTCATGCCCTCCACATGTTCCAGCAGCCTCTGACTGGCTCTCTATTTTAAATTACCCATGGTTCATTTCAGCACCTCACTCTCTCCCATTCAAAAGCTCCTCTTGCCTTATCATCTTCCTCTTACAATCACTCTGCGTTTCTCCCTAACAAACACATCCGAGTGCAGCTTTTTGGAACATGGGAGAGAAGAAGGGAGGGGGCTGGGGGGTGGGGTGGGATTTGGGAGAGCGAAGGAGGAGAAAGGCAGTGAAGGGTGGAGAGAAAAAGACTACAGGGACCAGCAGCTAGCAGCCAACAGGAGAACAAGTACTGCAGAGGAACAACCCGCTGGCTAGCTGGGACGTTAGCTCCTAGCAACAGAAACAGGGTGTGTGACTCATATAGCAAACCTGCAAATAATAAAAACAACAACAACTGCAGGGGATGGATGGAATCATATAAACAGCTGTATAATATTTTGCAGTCTAGTACAAAAGCACTCCATGACTCCCAAGTTCATTCATATTTAATTTCAGACACTCAGCAAGTCAATTCCATATGACTCACTGATAACAAACAAGAAGAGGTTCTTGGCCGTTCTTAAAGCCCACAGAGTGTAGTCAGTTACTTAAACAACTCAAAGAACATGCGGTCTTGTATGTACAGTGCCTTGTTATGTCTTACAGTAATGAGACTCAACAAATTAATAACACAAGCTCTAATGGGGATATTCTCAGAAGTGATCCCATGCTTAGTTTTTTTCGGAAAAACCTTCTAACATATCTCGTAGGAAAGCCCCTGATATCAGAGACAAGTTGTATAGTTAGTTGAGGGGAAATTAATGGTTGTATGATTGGGAAACCATACATTGCTCTAATATATATTTTCAGTATTTGTCAGATATGAAGGCATTTGATTGTGGAAGGAGTAAAATACACTGAGCGGTCCTTCACAGGTGGTGATTGTTGCAGAGGGAAATGGAAACCTATTGGATTTTAACACTTAATGCATATCCGGATCTGAATGAGGAATCCGATTACAAACCCCTCTCCATAAACCTGCCCTGATCTCTCACCCTGTCCGCTTGAAACCAGACAATATTTTAAAGTGCTAAACTGTTTTCTTTGCTCTGTCTAAGAGTCCTGGAGTTTCTTTGTGCTGACCACAAGTATAGACTCATAAGTTACCATCAAGTGTTTCAGTGACACACAAAGGTAATGTTTACTGAAGACTATTGTAGTGGACTACACTATTTTCTACAGATCTTTCTTTTTTCAATTGACGTGGGACAACTGTTACTCTAAAGACACTGAACTTGAAAATAATCCAACAACCAGGATCAGACATTACAGGTTATGGCTGCATCGTTATTTCAAACAAGACTAGGCATGCTTGGAATCTGTGGGAAAAATACTTTTCAAAACATTGACACAGTCAGCTCAGGATTTCGATACATACACAATACTATAAGATTTGATTAAAAGCACATTTAAAAAATATATTATTTATTCATAAAATCAGGGCTTAGAAGTCTAAAATTTATTAATTTGAATCTATAATGTTTTCATCAATCCTGCAAAGCCGGACACATATAGCCAAAAAATATGTTGTTATTTAATTGAAGAGCTTCATGTACCCATTGACAAAAAAAAGAAAATGTACTTTACATATAATCATCATCATATCATGTATCATATATGATACATCAGGTATTTAGGGTCATTTGGTCAATATAACATACAGATTATGAAAGCCAAGGAACTGTTTTAGTTAGAATTGATAATAAAAAGTCCACTATTCATTAAGAGAGTCATTTAAACATCCAAGTGATCAGGGGAACAGATTGCTTACACACACAAAAAACCCCAATTTCTACTCTACATCTTTTACATTTGAATCTTTAGTTTAATTAAATAATCACATAGTGCAAATGGCATTGTGGTAGGCATAACGGCAGATAGCCTCATGAAACGTGATACAATGACAATCGAGGGATTTACAGATAAATTACCTTTTATACTCGCTGCGTCATATTTTTACACATTTTTAACACAATTAACAATGTAATACAGTAAATACTCATATTGAAATGAGTAACAATATAAATGTTATTCTTACTGCAACTTTTTCAAATTTAGCAAAGATTTCAAGAAAAGTTAAAAATCACTACATGACGGCAGCCATTTTGGATTTGGCTATCAAAGGCCCGTTACTGCCTGCAGCGCTCGGATAATCCACCACAGGGCACAAGACACAGGTCAGATTGGATACAACAGGTTTTTCAAGAAAATTCATCATGGTGATGAAACTCTCTCAGAAACTCAAATCAAATATGATACAAGTGCTGTTATAAAGTTAAACACGTTTTTTCTCGCATTGATCAGTGTAAAAAAAAAGTTGTTAAACAACAAAATACAAGTTCAAGGGAAGAGAATATATTCAATAACCATTGTAATTGACTGGATTTAATTGATATTTTTTCTGCTACATGATGCATAACATCAAATATAGCAAAACGTTTTGTCATCTAACTGTGCCCTAAATGAAACATAACTATGTGTCCACAAATGACATCGGATCCTCTTTTCAGGTAGTTTCAGGAGATACTTCCTCCGTTCAGTGAGATCTATGGGTATTTTTCATGGTGCTCGCCAATGCCTTTTGTCCTGAAAAAGGTGTGGTGGCATAAAATAATCTTTCACCACTGACTCTATAAAAACTCATGAGAAACTTTACCTCCCTGATTTTATATTATTATATATATTATATTTATATTCACAAAGAAGAGCCCAGGCCTTCTTTGTATTTTCCAAAAAGTTGAGGATAGAATAAAAAGGTCACGTAAGCAGACCTAAATGGGGCACTATAATGACATTTCATTCAAAAGGATTCACCTTTCAACTGCCTCAATACGGAAAAGAGAAAGAAATATATATACATTATTTATAATTTGTCAATTTAAGCCAATGTATGTAATTGTACCTTTTTTGTACCCCAATTGTACAGCAGTTGGTTTCTCTCAGAATAAATACAACACCCTATATTTCCTTTCCTTTTAAGTACTAAAATAGATGCCAAAGTAGGACAACTGCTGCCATCTAGTGGACATTACTCATTACTGAAAACACATTATAAGGGCAAACACCTCTATTGGGAAGGATTAAAAAGGTGGAGCTATAGAGCTGTGGAGGAAACTAATGACACCTTATGAACTAGGTCATCAAATCAGGCACTTCATAAATCACATGACAACAGCACAATACTGCTATTGTACATACATACATGGGTTGTGTTGCACTGCGCTCAATGCCCTGAACATGTGGAAACTCTTCCAAATACCTGGTAAAAGCGGGGCCAGCTACTCAGCTAAGCATGCAGAGTAATGAGCATTTAGAGAAACAGCGTTCAGGAACAGGGTGGCCTTGATCCTGAGAATCTTACCCTGAGTCGCACACAGCCTCTTCTGGATCCTCGCATCATCTTGTCCTTTGACTGTAAACCACAACAAATCAGGGATTAATACAGTCAGTATGCAGGACAGGGTAGGCTTGATATTTTTAAAATGTATGATTCAACCTGCGTTATATGGTGCAAGAGGAAATGATAATAGCACTGTTTCACTGAAGATATTTTGAAATGTCACAGTAGAAAAAGGAGAGGTGTTCAAATGAACGATGGGCTGCTTTGGTTTCAGGATCTTGACCTCATTAATACTGGCTCACTCTCACTTGGCTTTCTAGGACACTTGAGTAGGACGGAGCAATCATTAATGTTATTAGTAACACTTGTGCTTTTTCTGTTACGAAAAGTCCTATACAGATAGCACACACACCAGTAGCCTGAAGTTGTTTTGGTTAAGTTGGGAACATTTAACACAAGTCATTATGAGGAGATTATAACCAACCAGCTCCATATTATATACAAGGCTAACTGCATAAACTACATATTCAGGCTGTCCTGTATGTCGTCAGTCTATTAATATCTATGAGCAATTTGATCCAGCTATAGTCCCAGAGTCCCTGCTCTTAATGAAACTTCAGAGAGACAAATTGAGTAAAATTGGGACTAAAATCCAGCACTGGATGAAGGCAGCGGAGTCGTATCACTTGAACTCAAATCTGACTCAAACTACAATTTAATTTACTGTTAATGAATGCTTTATAATGCAAACTTTATGATGTAAAACCCCTTTTCACTTAAACAGTTTGATACATTTTGTTGCACATCAGATTAGGGCTGTAACTAACATTGTTTTTATTGTCAATTAATTTGCTGATTTTTTTCTTGATGAATCCTTTTGTCTATTAAATGTAAATATGTGTATATATATATATATATATTATACATATATAATACAGTTTTTAAATATGTTATAAATATATATTATATATAGCCTAACACAATATCTCAAGCTGGACATGGCATACAAATTGTCTGTTTTGTCAGATCGACAGTGCAAAAATCAAAGATATTGAATATACAATCATAAGCATAAAGATATTTTAAAAAAACAGCAAAACTTCACATTTGAGAATCTGAAACCAGCACATGGTTGTCAATCCACTAATCATCATCAAAATTGTTTTAGCTCTAAAACCGACACTGCTTCTTGGCTCTTGTTCTGCATCGATTTGATATCCAGATTCAGCACTTTCTCTCCAGACTACAGTCGGACACAAGTAAACGGACTTGTTGCCACCTCTTGATCAGTGGGGCTTTGCCTTGTAATGTAATGAAATGTACAATAACTGCAGGTTTATTCTCACACTTTACCAGGACACCACATCTCGACCATCACAGTCACCTTCATGCGGTTATCTAAACAATGCCTCAGTCCGGACTCAGGTTAGTGTCTGCCACTGAGTTCCTGGATTCATTTAAGACCATGTAACGTTAGTTATTGAAAAACTAGTCCTGCAGCTACTGACTATTGCACAAGTAACTAAGTAAGCTAAGATAAATTAAGGGCTTTGACGACTCAGTCAACTTTCTGAGAGGATTGGACAGCCTTTAGTTGGTATCTTCCCTACAGCTTGTTTCACTAACAGTAACACTGACACTTTCTTGTCTGGTTTAGTCTTGGCATTAGTTAGTAATGAGATTACAGTGAATCGACTGCCGTAGGATTTATCAGAAGTGTAAATAACGTGAAACCAAGCAGCCACTGTCTCCTGCCGCGGTGTCTTGTTAGCTATTTGGCTAGCAAACCAGCGAATGCCGGACTCCTATTTAACTACCGGGGACACATGTCGTCTCGACAACACACATAAATCTGTCTCTCTCTCTCTCTCACCCAAAGCGACGAACTTTTTTACAACAATGTTTTCGACGAGTCTGTGTATTTCGGCTTTTTGCCTAGCTAGCTAACTAGCAACATTAGCGGAAGTGTGGAAAAAATACTGCCATCCCATTGGTCAATTGGTCTCCAAGGGCCGTTGCTATTGGCCAACGTCAGGATCTGTCACCAAGGAGACTCGCCTCTTTGTGCCAGCTGAGACTCCCAACTCCTGACAAACACAAGGCCTTTATCCCACTAAGGTTGGACAACCAGCGACAACTTCTACACTCTAACCCTGGGGTGGGGGGTCAGTCTGGCATTTACAAACCAAGAAAATTAACGTACCGTGTAGTATGACAGTAAGCCGGCATTGTAGTCCAAAACGAACCAGCGATACTGCCAACCTTTCATAACGTTAGTCCACTTGCTTAGCGGCCCCTCCATGATGGACGCCATCTTTACAATAGGCTACGGTTGGGGAGGAGTCGGATAAGGTGTGGGCCGGCGTCACGGGTAGGACCGTAGGACCGTAGGACCGTAGGACGATGCTGCTGCTGCTGCTGCTGCTGAGGAGGAGGAGGAGGAGGATGATGAGGAGTATTCAGATCCTTTACTGTAAATACTACTGTTGCAAGTAAAAGCCCTGCACTGAAAATGTTACTTTAGTAAAAGTGTGAATGTATGATCAGGGAAATGTCCTTAAAGTATACTAAATGTGGGGAAATGTCCCCCCCAAAAATGATTGTTATACTGTTATATGTTATAGCATGAGATTATTATTACTCGTGCGTTAATATAAAAGTAGGATTTTACTGTTGTAGTGAGCTATTTTTTTTTAATATTAAGGGTGCAACTAATATTATTTTCATTATGGATTCATCTGATGATTATTTTATCAATGAACAGACTGATTGTTTGGTTTGTAAAGCTTCAGCAGATAGTGAACAATGCTGTCACAACTTCTCCAGAGTGACATACTCACAATGTTTTGTTTTGTTCAACCAATAGTCCCCAAATTATTAAAAAGTGCAGTAGCAGTAGAAAGTGTAATGAAGAGAAAAGACTCACGTAAAGTACATTAAATGTGTACTTAAGTACAGTCCTTGAGTAAATTCACATTACATTCCACCACTGCACCATGGTCGTGTTAAATGTTGTAAGAAGTAGTCACATTTTTAAGTAAAAGTATCAATGTCCCACTAAAATACTTACAAGATGACTCCTGCATTCAGTATCTTACTAAGTGCAGAAGTATTAGCAATAAAATGTACATGAAGTATCAAAACTAAAAATACTTTGTGTGCAGAATGGCCCCCGTCAGACATTATTATATATTAAAGCATAAACACGTAAGCAAAATACTTATACTATATACTTTAAAGTTGTAAAGTTGTAGAATCTGTAATAATCATATTTTATTACCTGATCATGTTTTACATGTAAATTAGTGACTACAACTGTGAAACAAATGTAGTGGAGTTAAAAAGTATAAAGGAGCATCAGATTGGAAATATTCAAGTAAAAGTACCACAAAATTATAATTAAGTACAGTACTTGAGGAAATGGACTTAGTTACTTTCTCTCATCCAAGTACTCACCAGGCCCAACCCGGCTTATCGGATGAGATCAGGCGCGTTCAGCAAGATGAGGCCAAAGTTTACAGCACCTGGTACTCCCAGGCAGCCAGACTTAGTTTCTTTCTAACACTAGATATATTAGCTACAGTCAACTTTTTTCCTCCCACTGTACTCATTCAGTAATTTTTACAGGATTGATTGATTGATTTATTGCTTTATATTTATAGCAACATTTTATATTTGTTGTCATATTTGAATATGTCAGTTTGGGCTTTGGGAAATTGTTATGCACATTTGTTATTACTTTATTGATTAATCAAGAAAATAATCAGCAGATAAATTGGTAAGGAAATAATCGTTAAGACATTTTTTCTTAAGGTGAACATCACCACAAATATTCTGTCTGCTTATTCCGGTGCTGCACTATAGCTCCTGTACTTATAGGGTGGATTAAAAATCAAGATGTTTCTGATGAAAACAATCTGGATGTCTTATACATCATGAATACACTGTAATGCAGTGTGGGGTATTTCATCTTTTTGGGGTGTAGACTAGAATTTATAATAAGTTAACTGAACACATGGATGCTTTTATAATTGTTTTTAAATTAGAGGAAGACAAACAAACTAAAATGAAACAGTATTCATCAATATCTTTATTATTTACAATAGGCTTAACACTGATAAGCAAAACTTCACAGTAATATAACGTGAGCTTTAAATAAAAAAAAAAACACAAAATATATATTTTGTACAATAAAAAAGTTAATGTTAACATCTCTGCCATTTTTTCATCCCTGTTTAGATTCACATATTCCATTATTGTGTGTGTTGGTTTACATTGCACTCGTACAACTGAAGAAGTGGCCTTTGGTATAATGATGTGTACACACGTTCTCCAGAGCTGTTCTCCAAAACAGGGAGACAGAAAGGAAAAAAAACAGATATACAGGATAAATGCAGACAACATAAAGAAAGACAACGCAGAAGACTGATAATGAGAATAAGCAGAAATTTGTGTCCAACAGCATCGCATCAGATTCGAGGGAAAAACAGCGGTACCAAGTGAATTTACTAACATTGTAATCATTTATTGAATTTCTACATGATTTATTTCTTAAAAAAAATAACAATAATAGTCCAGACTGGAAATGTGTTTGACTCTGGAAGGTTATATATCACTCTTTGATAAGGCTTTTAGTGAAACCTGCTCCATAGAGATACACTAAAAATCAACAGAAAATTAACAGGCAAAGAGGCCAGACTGGTGCTTGGCAAATATAAAGAAACATTTTTAGACAAAACTATTGATGTGGTCAGAGTATGAGACAACAGAGCAGCTTGGGTTTAGTGCAGCAGACTCGTATGTGTCATTTAACCAGGTGTGGCTGCACTAACAGTGTTAATGGCCACTAATAAATGGCATTAGTAACTGAGCATCTAGATACATAATCTTAATAGACAAAGTGCACCGTTTCGGTTTCAAGTTTGCATCTGACCATTAAACCTCCGAATGACAGAAATGCATGCTGTAGTAATATTTTCACTTTTATTTATCGCAATCTCATGGCAAAGTAAAGAAGACACGTGAATGTGTTAATGATGGACTTTGACGTTGCCATGCCTGTTGCAGTGATAGTGTACTGTACATAAATTATTTGTTCACAAAAAGGCACCAAGAATCATAAAAAAAAAAAAAGATGGCTATTTTTCATCCATGTTATTTGAAACTCACAGTGAATTATAAATTAATCATCAGTTTGTCTCAAAGGATCCTGTTTGGCAAGAAATTGGACATTTATACTGACACATAATAGCATGAAATGATATGAATGCACCACAAAACAAGTTGACAAAAACTTTTACTTGGCAATCCATCAAGTGTCAATAACAGACATGTTGAAAGTGTTATGGACCTGCAGTGTTTACAGATTAGATTTTGTAGTATTCGTATCCAACATGTGTCAATGAGCTGATGTGTCTGAGGCCTTATCCAGTGTACATTAAGATGTGAGCCAAAATAAAGAAAATAAAAAAAAATATCTGAGTTGTGTGTGCACTGTACACAGTTTTTGTTTGTGCTAAAAAAAATAAAATAAACAGAGCAGCTGTTTCTGGACTTAATTCTTTAGAGTGACCAAAATTTTAAGTATGGGCAAATAAAAATGACAATAAATAAAAAAAGAATGGCACCTTAAGAGTTTAAAGAGTCATGCAGATGAACATTCGACCGGGTTCAGAACGGAAGAATAATACATTCATAAAGCAGATATTCAGATCTGGGTGGATGAGCCTCAGTCTTGCAATACATCTCTTCAGTCAAAAACATTGCTCTTTATGCTGTAACCACACATAAATCTTTTGTTTCCTGGATATGAAATAAATCAAATATTTACATAACTTTTCTCTCAAAATAGGTCTGTGCTTTTAATAAAAAAAAAAACAGGAATAATTTAAAATTCAAGTTCATACATAGACATTCTAAAAGCATTTTTCTTTGAACCAAATAATGTACAAATCGCTCATGTGCTGAAGACATACTGCAGTTTGTTTGTTGAGAGATCAGTACTGTGTGATTAGTGTAAAGTAGGTCTCTGCATTTCGCAGTGTTCATACATTGAAGAATTTGAGGCACTGAGGCCACGACAAGGCTACAGGGAATCCAGCACTGTCCATACTCAGAAGGACACTTATAGAAATACTGTCCCAATTCACCTCCTCATGCGCTACCCTGTGCCCTCCCTCTCCTCGCTCCACTCTTTTACACTCCATCAAACAAGGAAGAAATGTAAGTGTGCAAGAATAACTGGACATAAATATTGAAATGCTTTAGGGGACCCCCCCCCCCATTTATGTGGCACTGTGTTAAGGTGTGAACATCAGTCACGTCACTGAAGCGACACAATTGCTGTGCATATGATAAAGACACCCCACATTCATTTATTATGTTTTAGTGTTGTGGGAAATAAACAAAATAGATTCATATAAATCTTTCTTTTAGATTTGATAAGCCTATTTGGTATTACTGAAACGTAAACCTTTACTGTTCACTTGAGCTTATTTACACGCTTGTCAAATGCACACAACTTTTAATGATGTAAGTGATCCCTTCAGTCTTTTCTTAACGGTCTCACCTGGTGTGGACACGTGGGAATGTCAGCATCAACAGTTGATTATTCTTTAAAGATTACGCTCAACAAAAAGGCTTTAATCCGATAGCAACAAAAGAAGAAGTTATAATTTTATCGCATTTGTCCACCTACCCTAAAAATGTCTGTAGCAATCTATGAACAAGTGTTAAATTGAGACCCCGAAACCTTGAATTATATTGAATCCTGATGTTGATGTAATTTCCGATACTTTAGAATACAATGGCTTAAAAAATGGCTTACGGTCACACTCAGTTCCCCAGACACTGAGCAAAATTCTCTACTGTGAAACAGCACACCCAACTGATGATTCACGCATTTGTGAAACACCGTTGGAGCTTAGTCAGTGAAAACAGTTGTCTAGTATTCTCAGTAAGGCTGGGCACAACCATCACCATTCTCGCTCAGTATGTGACACACTGACAGATAAGCACAGTGAGACCTACTCTCTGGGCTGGCTACACACAGCTGATACACTCGACATTCATTTAACAAAGAGGCCTTTATTGAGGCCGGGTTGAGACATGGGGCTAAACATTTCATGGTGTGACTCAAACCACATTTTGTTTGGTATAAACATTTCTCAATATGTACAGGTCAGAGCAAAATTAGTGTCCACACTGGCATTTTATGAAACGGTTGTTTGTAAACAATAAAAAGATTAAATTTTTTGTAGTGATTTCTCTGAGGTACTTAAGAGATTCTTCTCATTTTGTCCCCCAAAAAGGTGTCAATAGAACCAGAAACATAAAAAAAAGGGAATATAAGCGATCTGTCAGGTAGTCAGAGGAGACAGTTGGTGTCACAGTGGCTACCTCTGTACTACGTCCCTAATCTCTTTAATACAGCTGTGCAGGTTGTCCAGTACAGTGTTGGGTCCGACACTGCTCAGCCCTCCACCTCCCGAGGACGAGGCCCTCAGTTCCTGCAGGCTGAGCTCCAGCTTCCCCACTGCCTCTCGGAAGGCAAATTTGTTCCTCATCTGAGGGATGCAGTCCACATAACCTGAGCAGTAGTCTAGCAGCTGGTGGCCAGCATCCAGCACCTGGCTGCTGGCGGGGCTTTCGGAGCTGGCATGGAGGGCGCTGCTCAGGCACTCAGCGCTCTCCAGCAGGGCTTCGCGACTCACCCGCTCCAGGGGCACCCTCTCTGCTTGTTGCCTGGTCCGCCGAAGTGCCACTTTGGAACCAGCTGCGTGTGAGGAGGAGGAGGCAGTGGTGGTGGCTCCATTGGCCATTTTTGTGGGAGTTGTGTTGGTGGTGGCAGAGCAAGACGAGGAAAAGGAGGAAGATGCAGGAGGCACTTGTGGTGGTGGCACTGACGGTCTGCCCGTCGTCGCTCCTCCTGACATTCGCCCTGACCTGTGGCCTTTCAATGTGTCTCCGTTTACTTCCACAGGTGCTCCTCCTACCTGCTCCTCTCCGTCGCCGCTGTAGGAGTGCTGTAGGCTGCGCAGAGTGGGAGGGGGAGGAGGAGCACACTTGGGTTTTACAAGCCGCGGCCTGTCCCGGTCTGCTTGGTGCTCAGACAGCAGTTTGAAGCGGTTCCCCTGAGAGTCAAGCCCGACCAGGTGCACGTCAGCTGGGCTGTGCTTCAGCGTGGGGGAGATCAGGACTGGGACTTTGTGGTTGTGAGTTGGTGCACCTGTTGCAGCTGTTGGAGCACTCAAACTACAAGTCTTAGAGGGAGATGACCAACTCTGCTGCCTGTCCAGTCCTCCCCCACTCTCCTCTCTACCCTCCCTGGCCGATTCCCCCCACCTCCCCCCAACTCCTGGTGCCCTCACCCCTGCAGCAGAGCCCCGGGGTAGTAGCTTGGCTTTGGGCCTTTCCCTGATCTGTGCAGTCCCCTCATCCATCCGCCTCAGCAGAGTTTCTGAGGGCCGAGCAGCCCCGTTCTCTGGCTGCGACGTTGTGGAGGCAGTCCTCTCTAGAGGGGGTTTAGCACTACGGTTCCTGGGTAAAGTCAGAGCCATGCGCTCCAGGTCTGGCAGCCCAGCAGACATCGAGGAGGTAGAATTGGACCTAGGGAAGGGTTTAGACCCACTAGCTATACTTCCACCATCCTCTGAAGAGGTTGTCTTTCCTGTCCGTAGTCCCAGGGTCTTTTTTATGAGTCTAGGGGTGAAAAAACCAGCCAACCCACCCCAACTGCTGCCGCTCGTCACCTGTGAACCGATGCCCCCACTAGAGGGTTTCTGTCCAAAAGCAGCCCCACAGCAGCGTGACTGACCCTGGGTGGGTTCCCCATGGGAGTGAGAGGGAGAGGCAGAGAACCCACTAAGACTGTCTGACTGGGGTAGGGGAGGAGGAGCGCTGAAATCAGCGGTAGGCTCGTATTTCTTGTGAGGCTGCGTTTCCATCTCTCGGAAAGAACTGCTCCTCTTGGGTGGCGTCGGGAGGTTCTGTTGGAGCTGAGAGGATGGTGAGGAGGAGGAAGAGGAGGAAGATTTCTTCTTTATGAAGGAGCTAAAGAAGCCAGTCTTGCGGTCTCGTGTAAATGTGCCCATATCCTGTGCATCCTCTAAAAGGCTGGCCGGAGATTTATCTCGTGACTGCTGTTTTCTAGGCAAAGCCGGGGAGCTGCCTGATCGGCCGTCCCCTCCAAACAAAGAAGAAGCCCAGCCTAGAAAGAGAAGAGAGGAGTTTATTACCACAAAGCTGGGCTGAACACAGCAGCAACACATCTATATTTGTTTAAAGGTTGCTTAATATCTCGCAAGAAACAGGTAATAAAAATACAGCTCTGAATTGTTCTAATCCTTCATTATGCTTGCCTATACATTAATGTCACTCATTGTAACAGAGTGCTGTTGTGGTAAGATGGACGATTCCCTCTCTCTCTCTTAAAGCTGTTCTTTCCTCCTTGGGGAGTAAGAAGAAGGAAGAAGCACTTCAGAAAAAAAGGAATGGAACATTTGGAGGCCTTGAGCATGCACACACTAATTCAATGATTTACAAGTTGCTCTTGTAAAAGACAGGATAATAAATACACTTCTGGGACCTGCTGATAACACATGCCAAATGGAAACTCCCCAACCTGTGTTACTAGGAGGGATGTTGCTCAAAGAGGTACATACATTTTTCATAGTTCTGCTGGCTTTTAAATCAATAGAGAATGGTGCACAATTTTTTCTAACTAGGAAATGAATTCGGACTAATCCATTGTGACTATAAAAGTTATGTGTGGTGAATAATGGCACCAATAGTTCACTTCCACAGTATTTCTTAATGGCATGGTTCTCTCTTCATCAATAGCATTTGCACGCAAATATAAATGCATACAAACAAGAAATATTAACCCAACTTAGATGTGAACATAAAGATGCTGACTGTGGTTTCAGACCTTGCAGTTTCATTACTATCAAATGTAAACTCGGTGATGTGTCATAAGAATTTTGTTTTGTGCTTTATGATATTGTGAAACATTCTGCCTGTTTACACAACCTTTATTGGATTTCTGACTTAAATAAGCTGTTGTTCACTTTATTGGAAAATACTTGTGTTCATGGACAGAAACATTAAAGTAAAATAAAAATAAAAATGGCCACAGTGGCAGAACGAGGTGGAAAATAATGCAGACAAGGACAGACTGTCTTCTTTACACATCAGGTAAACACACAAATGGAACAAATTTTTATTTTCAATATAAAACAAATAAAAAAGCAATAACTTAAACAAGACAAGACAAACGACAGACAATGTTGTGGAGATTTAATATTAGGGTTGGCAAATATGAATACATGATGTGTTACCAAGTATTGATTGGGATGTGGGAATAGCAATGCAACAAATAGGACAAGACAGAATATGAGCAGGATCTTCATTCATCACAGATAACAAATAGTTTCCTATATATATATATATATATATATATATATATATATATATATATATATATATATATGTGTGTGAGAAGCAACAGAACAATGGTTCAGTTATAGATTTAGATATTTAGTATACTTCTGGTTGACTTAAAGTGACTCCATGGTTAATGCTAAAAAGGTTAATGGAAGGTTAATACTTAAATGTTTATTGTTATGTACTGTGCATGGGGCTAGTGTATTCTGGGATAGGGAGAAGTCATTAAAACTAGACATGATAAAGTATTCAATCAATATAATAGATGTAGACTCAGTCTACTGTGGTTACATGTTCTTTGAGACAGTGGAGGACTGTTCTATTGAATGTAAAGTCTCACATTAATCCCTCAGTACTACATGATGTTGGTAAAGATGGCGGACATTTCAGTATTTCTACAGTTTTGTTTTATATTTTTTGTTGTTGTTGTACAATCATTATTTTAGTTTTTTCTATTTTATGTGTGTTTATACTTTATGGTTTATGGTTCTATATGGTTCATATACTTAAACATAAATAAAATAAAATATACTAATACTTTTCACTTTTCACAAGTGCTGATGCAGTTATAATTCTGGGCCAATGTATAGGGACTATGTTAGGCTGTGCAGACAGCACTGGATGATCGACCGGATGCAAGATGGCTAGTCGGGAAGGAAAATGACGGCCCTTCTTTTCAGGCGGCGGGCTTGGCGGCGCTGCAGTTGACTCTGTGAATCAGGGTCCGCTGGCATACCTGCAGAATCATAATGTGGTGCATCTGACTGGTCGGTAGTAAGGGAGGCATGTCTGGCTGTACCTGAGTGACTGTGCGTGCTGTGGTCAGATCGTCCGTCGAGTCCACCCTCAATGTTTTCCTTGTTTTCTGTGTGCTTGTGGAGTGTGCGAGATTTGGAAGGCAACAGGGGCATGTCGTGACTGAAAGAGTGCAGTGGTCCACAGTGACCAGAGGAGGCCGTCTTACAGAGCTCCTCTGCTACCTCTGCAATGTACATGAAAGTTATCTATTAGAAGGATGTCATAATCCACATTCAAACCAACATACATACATCATCTAATATAAGACTAAGACTAATATAAGAGCTGTCTCTCAAAGAAGCCAGATTGAACAGCTAAAACGAGATTCCAGTTTGCATGTTCAGCTTAATCATTGCAGCGATTTTAGAAGCTTTATGAAATCAGGTTTTGAGCGGTACAAAAGGCAGACAGTTGAACTCTATGCCAGCTGAGATTAAGCTACATGTTGCTGTACCTTCAGAGATGCTGGAGTCATGAAACATTGTTTCAAAGGCTTGGTGGATCTCTGCAAATGAAGGCCGGTCTAATGGGCTCCACTGCCAACCTGGTAGAGAGATGAGAAAAAGGTATGTTAATACAAGAAAGTACTGTATTTGACAACTATATAGGACTTTAAATTGTTTGTACACGTTTTAAAACTAATGCTGTTGTCTTCCCACTGGAGTGCAACCACTTGGTGAATAGGTAAGAGGTAGGTAAGACAGCTACAACTCACATGCTCTCATGAGTTCATAGACTTTAGGTGGGCATCCCTCGGGCTGTTCCATCCGGTAACCTTTCTCAAGGAGGTCATAGACCTGAGACAGATCGATTCCAGGATATGGAGACATGCCATAGGTAGCAATTTCCCAAAGCAGCACCCCAAATGCTGTAAGAAAGGCATTTTTAGAGGCACAGAGATTGGACCTTGGAAATAAGCTACGAGACAAAAATCAACACTTAGTATGAATGTATGCACATGTATTGCTCACCCCAGACATCAGACTTGATGGAGAAGGTGTTGTATGCAAGACTCTCTGGTGCGGTCCATTTGATGGGGAACTTCGCCCCAGCATGGGCAGTGTAGGTGTCCCCAGTCATCAACCTGCTCAGGCCGAAGTCTGCAACCTTGACGACGTGATTCTCCCCAACCAGGCAGTTCCTTGCTGCAAGATCCCTGAGAGAGGGATAGCGAACCAAGCACATGGGAGGGAGATAGAGAGGAAGAGGTGGGAAAGAGAGCGATTAGACTACTTTGAGATATTGGGTGGACAAACGTACGGACAAACAAAACTAGACCATCTCTTTACCTGTGTATGAAGTTCTTTTTCTCTAGGTATTCCATGGCAGAGGAGATCTGTGTGGCCATGTACAGCAGCACCACAGCGTTCACTTCCTCCTTGTCACAATCTCTCAAGTAGTCCAGCAGGTTGCCGTGTGGCATGTACTCTGTCACAATGTAGAACGGAGGCTCCAGCGTACACACACCTGTGAGAGAGGCAGTGGTTAGACTACACGTGGATGCAAACAAAAATCTCGGTCAGAATGTATTGGTATAAATATTGTACATTTTTACATAAAAAAAACTAAAGGTTCATCAACAAAATAATCGGGTTCATAAATACTGACCTAGTAGCTGAACTAGGTTTGGGTGTTTAACCTCCTTCATAACTGCTGCTTCTTTCAGAAATTCTTCAACTTCCATGGTGTCCTCCTGTCAATACAGAAAAAGGAAAAAGGAAAAAAGTCAGTGGGTTGGACAGACATAGCAGCGGGGAACATGTAACATACAGTATCCTAAGAACCACATGTAATACCAAAGTCCACCTGCAGGTGGTGATCTAAAACCATTGTTTTGCCCATGCCCCAACACTACAGATACAAAGATTCAGATTCAATTCAAGATTCAAGATGTTTATTGTCATATGAAACAAAAGAAAGCAAGTTTTCCTCTGTGCAATGAAATTCTTTCTTTGCTGTGCTGTCCACCCTGATACCGACGCAAGTACAATAAGTAACAAAAAAACACAATATCACCCAATAGAAACACAAAATTACCCAATAATAGAATAGTAAAAAACACAATATTACAAAGGTTCTGAGTTAAGAAAAAGTTTACAGGATATTTTTACAATTCAGCTGTTAATAAAGTTCAGTGAATTAAATAACGACAAGAGGACCTTCTTACCTTGAGTGTCTTGACAGCTACCGTGAGGTTGTACTTTTCCACCACCCCCACGTACACCTCCCCATACTGGCCTCCTCCCAGCTTGTGCTTCATGGTGATGTCTGTGCGCTCCATCTCCCACTTGTCATGGATGGGTGACACTCCGTACACTGTGGGTTTGTTGCATTTGGGTGCTGGGTAGTGCAGGGTGGTGACCAGTCCATCAGCTACGGTGGAGTGGTGGTGGACCAGCTCAGCGAGAGTGGCAAAACGGCTCTCAGACGTCACATACACCTGAGGACGGGGAGGTGGGTGAGGATGAAGAGATAGAGGAACAGAGTTAGTAAATGCTGTCAAAGTCCTAACACCAACTACAGCACAAAAGCTACACAGCTGGACTCTTACTTCACTCTACTAAACTCTACCTTTCCATCAGAGGCTGTGTTGATCCTGTAGTGGTAGACTCTGCCCTCATAGCGGAGAGAAATTGACAGCTGTCCGGGACTGCTCTCACTTTCCCGGACCAGGAAACTGCCATTAATGAGGGATGAGAGCAGGTACTCTGCGGCGCTGCGTGACACGGGTCCATGGTACCAGCTATGCTTCTCCAGACTGTTGACTGGTGTGATGTAGTTGGAGGGCACCCAACCCTGGCCGTTCTTTGAGCGCACTTCACTCCACTCTCCATTCTGGTTGTAGCCCAGCACACGCAGCTTCTCACCTGGACATAGGAGGGGCAGCTTGTAAGACTTGATCTAATGGTGATATAATCAGTGGCAGAATGGCCTGGTGGTTAGAAAGATGAATGAGTGTAATGCTTAAGTGTCCTTAAAAAAAAAAGAGACTACAGCTCATCAGTACTTATTCAAAACCTCACCGACGTAGAAAGAAATTTCTCATCAGGTCACTGCTTTGGCCATAACGCCTTAATAACAGGTCACATACAGGAGAGAGGAGTCATGAATAAGACGTGCCTCTCACTGAAACTACATCAAAAGCTATGGAACAATGATAGGGTTGGGTAAACTGCATATCTGTCATACAGGGCTAGGCAAAGCCAGGCATGTAGTGACTTGGTCTGTTGCCTCTGTCTGTTTCTGACGCAATTGCAGGAGAGTTGATGGAGCAGAGCGGGTGATTTGCTGGAGGCTGGAGGAGGGAGGTAGCTACCAGTACAACAAACACTGAATGAAGAAGTGGTCATTCCTGCAAGTCTGATGGAGGATTGGACATAGAAAAGGGGAAGATGAAAGAGAGGGAAGAGGGCAGTGACGCTCAGTCAGCCCAGGGAGGGAGGCAGAAGTGTCAGTCTATCGACCTCTGCACTTCCACCACCCATTTTCTTCATCTCTCCCTCCACTCAGACTCAAAGTTTTGCACACAAAACATCCCATAACCACTTCTTTCTGCAACTCTGATGTCAATGTGGTATGTTTCCCTTTAGTGGGCGCCCAGACTGAAAAAAAAAAAACAACAACGCAAAGGGCTGCGTTGGTGTGGGCGTGTTGCTTCAAATACCGGTGAGACAATTACATTTTATCCAGGTGGAGTAACGGATTAATGCATTTAAAGGATTATCAGATGCCAAAACACTGCAAATCAGTAGCACCCTCACAGACAGGATTACACAACTGGAAAGTTATCATGGTGGCAAATGTTTGATCTTTTGTAGTTAGGTAAAAGGTGGAAATACACTGTTCAAATGACAAAATTATCCACCAGGAACATGAGCCTGCATGTATTTGGCTGGTTACAGCAGCATTATGCCCAATGATGACGTGCTACAGCACAATTTGATGCCAGATTCCAATTTTCTTTTTGCCAGGTGACCCTGTGTTCTTTACCAAATTGTGCTGCTGGCCAGGCCTCATTGAAATGTATTTGGTGATTGTGATCGCTTGTTCTTTTTTTACATAAGGCTGCGAAATTAATTGAAATAACCAAATCGCAGAAGCTACAACTTGTAAAATGTAAATGTGTGTCTATCATCATGATATTAATTGTTTTTCTTCTTGAAAAATGATTATTCCCAGTCAACGTGAACAACAACAAAATCACAATATTTGTCAAAATAATCACAATATGATTTTACCATATTGCGCAATCTTTCACACAGGAAGCTAGCATCTATCTGAATGACTGACTATCCCGACTCTGTTACATAAAGCCTTAAACTGTGAGAAATAGACATTTAATTACAGTAAGTCTAGTCACTTGGACAACCGATTAACATATCACCACTAACCAGAGCTGTAGGTCTAGCTCTTAAAGCAAAACACTCCATGCTTGCAATCCGCAGAACAACATTAAACAGAGATGGTTATCCACATCCAGCCCACCAATCTATTAGTCTCCTTTTTGTCTCCCTTTTGTGTCTGTAAGTTTTGTTGGACGTGGAAACACTGACTGCTTCCATGCCTTGCACTAACAGCAATGTGTGCCTGAATCAGGGCTATGGTCGGGCCTGGCCTGGTTCGGCCTGGCACGGAGAAGAGACAAAGCTTAGCTCCAGACACAAGCCTGCTAAGTCCCTCTCTGTGATCAGCCTCCGGCCTGCAGCGCTCATCCACCTGTTATTATTACAGTTGAATGTATTCCATGTTACCGCAGCATTAGAGGCATGCTGGGGTGTTTCCATGAGACAGAGCAAAGAGTGGGACAGATAGGAAAAGTGCAGTTGAGCCTGGGAGTGTACATGTGCTTGCATGCATGTGGGCAAGAATGTCAGATTCACTCCATGAGTCAGGGTCTAAACATCATTTCCATCCCAGGCAGCTGCCGTGGAAGTCCTAAAACGATGGATAATTAACACACTCTGCCACGTTTAATGCTTTAGATTGGTCTGGGACACAAGCCTGGCCGTCTCTGGATAATATTATGAGGATATTTTTAGCTTATTACTCAGGGGAGAGCTGGTTGACTGGTTAACTGCTGCTGGTTGAGGGAGGGGAAATCTGGACTCTGTGTGTAATGGAGAAATCAGTAAGAAATAAGTAAATAGTGAAACGATTAAGACATAGTATAACCATCAATGGTAATTTAGTCGTAAGTATAAAAATATTCAGCTCACAGGTGGTGTAGAAGGATTAAAGTATAGTGTAAAAGAGAGGACGTAGGGTGTGTGGGCGGGTGACAAAAAAAGCTATAGGCTGGGTCAGATTGCCGTTGATGTCACAACAGGGTGAGATTACAATGACTAGGTTGTTCAAACTCTATTGACACACCACATTCCTGTGGCATAACTACACTTGTCCTCATAAAACATTCTTCCTAGAAGTTTCTGACCTGCCAATCACTGGCATTGCCTTGAGGATTTTTCTGATGAGTCTTTGCTACATGTAAGAAAATCACTCTGTTCTGTTGCAACAAATAGCAACAGTGTATCTTAGGAAGGCGTGGTCAAGTAACCTGACGTAACTAAGTAATGATGCATGGAATGAGTTTCCTGGAGGTTCAAGTTTCAGAACATAACTGGTTCTAGCAATTCATTTTGAGTGAGTCAGAGAAAATAAAAATCACAGTTTCATGCCATTGTTTACCTTTAGTGATGCTGAGCGTGTTGTCTCCGCTGGCAACAAAGTCATAAAGTGCAACGAAGAGGTTAGGGTCACTCTCGGCCGCCCCCAGTAGGTTCTCCTTAGAGCTCCAGCGCACCGCCTCCGTCAGCGCCGCCGAGTCCAGGCCGAACGGCCGGTGGAGAGCTTCTGGAGAAAGACAAGGGGCAAGGGTCAGGGGTGAAAGAAGATACACTATTAGACTAGAAAACAAAATGTGACTGAGAATGCAACATCACACTTGCAAAGGTGAACAACACAGTAGAATACATTGAAACCCACAACAATACATTATTTCATGCTTAATAATGACCCACAGCACAAACTGATCATAAGAAGCGCGAGTCCAATACGGGCGAGGCAAAAAGGCACTTGGGCAGACAAGCAGTAAGACTGATGTCCTCTAACCAGATTGAATTCTCCCTAATCCTAAGAGTCGATTTCGCAGATGGTCTACCTGTCTGTCCAGGTGGTTTCCCCTGCCTTAGTCCTGTGTGGAGATGACGGCCACCCAGAGCCGCCCACTCTTCCTCAAAACTGCTGCTTGGCTGCAGGCACCTCAAAAGCATTACTTTATTCAATCCACTATCTGAAGAACACCGTTATCACTAGCTACACACAGAGTCCTGCTGTGTCTAGCCTAAACCAGGTAAGATCTGAGGTAGGAGTGTTTTCGTATGTGTGTATATAGAGAGGGAGCAAGAGGGAGGAGCTACAACACTGGGAGAGGTTCTCTCCCTACACAGGATGCAGTGATTACCATAGCTACATTGTATACACCCACAGACACTCAATGGTAAACTAGCACATGCGTAGCTAACATGTACTACACTCAACAGCTGCCAAAGTCACTGCATGTCTGGACAGCTGCTGAGCGTGTGGGAGAGGAGGGTGGCGGAACAGACGGACAGAGAATGGAGAATAAGTACCGTAAGACAGTTTAAAACAGAAAAGCTATTATCAAGCATTTTTCCTGCTTCAAAATGGGATGAAAGAAATTGCACTAACATAAACCTTAGCTGAGTTATCCTATGTTTGTTTATAGATTAACTACATAAACAATGTTGTTAGCATATATGCAAGAAGGCCTAACCTATCTTACAACTCACTGAAAGAAATTACAGGGTTTTAAGTTTAAATGTATTTTCACTTGCTTCAAATGTACACACAATTTAGTGTAATCCAAAACAACAGCCTTGCAATGTTCATTTAACTGTATGGTTGTTTTGGGAGCCATAAACTATGGTATAATTGTATAGAGCTGCATTATACCAAGCTGTGTTTATATTTTGTCCATGTAAGAACTATATTGAGAAACAACAGGGAAGGCAATACAAACCCCAAAATGATGGCCAGACCAGAAACGGAGGTGTTCTGGCTGTATCATTTAAAAACAGTGTCTGTATGACTTGTGTACTTATAGCCCAAAATAAAATGGTTAACAGTTAACACCTACACATTCAGGCAGCAGTTTAACAAGGAAACAGTTGATTCATAAAATGTTCTTCCTTCTGCAGCTTCAGTACTGTATTCTGTTCACTGTCTGACAATTACTCCCACTTGTTATTAAAAGCTCAATATTACTTGTGCTTTCAATAACAATTTTGTCATATTGTCTTCTCACCTTGAACCATCACAGACTGCTTCTGTGGTTGCAATTACAGTTGGCAGGGAAACATTGAATGTAATACTCTGTAATAACACTGGTTTCACTATTGCCAACAAGGTCAGAGGCAGATATATGTCCTCGGTCTAGTAATAAAACAGCCAACCAAACTAACAAATTCAAGAACAATGCTACTGAGCTAAAAGGAAACTAGTATAAACCACAACTGTGACTGACACAAACTCAGCAGCTGACTGTGAAAATTGGACTCATGTAGCAAAGAAGTTAACATTTGCTTTTTAATTTGAGAATTGTTAGATTATTGTTAGATGCCAGACAACTTTTTTGAGTGAGTGAGAATGGTGCAGACTTTTCTCACTAAGATTCTGAGACACTGGGAGACACTATGTTAAATACTTTAAATGTTCCATCCAAATTCAAAGTATTGAGTGAAAACTGTGTGTCATTGCTCTAAAAATTCATCAAATAGTTAAGCATTCCCATTGTTAGTATAGCAGAGAGATTTGAACAGCAACTTATGTTCAAATCCGCACTCTCAACATCCTTGTCTTTTGCTAAACATTTTAGCTTCACATTGTCTGTCCACTACGCTTCCACATTTACACACAAGGCTTGCCCACCTTTGTTCTGGACCAGCATGCACTGCAGCGCGGCACTGGCCGTGACCTGGCTCAGCCACAGTTCCCAGTACATCTTCAACCCAGGTGTGGTCAGCTACCAGCCCCAGTATCCAAAGAAAAACGTTGTGGTTTTCCTGATCCGCTGTGCTGACTCCAAACAGTTGTTTAAAAGATTGACTGTCTGTCTACGTAGCCTCCGATGATGGAGACTGAAAAGCACAAGTGTTCATTCTCCTGGCAAAGAAACAAAAAAGACTAAGGCGCACGAGCTACTTTGCTAAACCATCTCCTTCACTGTGGGAATACAAATGCCATACGCAAAGCAATTGGAGAGACGGAGACCCCCCAGACAAAGTATTTACCCACGCTGTCCTTGAATCAAACCACCTAAACTTCTGAAGTTACAGTATTGACTCGCAGCCTCCTGCTGGGAACTCCCTACTAGCTTTGATGTGGCCTAAGGGAGTCAAGATTTCCAAGGTCCATCTGGAGAGCACAGACATCCATGACTGATGTTCTCTGCGGTTTAATGCACTGTAAGGGATGGCAAAACGTGGCAGAGAGAGGCAGCGAGAAAGGCGTGTGGTAAGGGGGCGGCGGTTATTGCATACAGAGGTTGGGGGGGTAGGGCAGGGTGTATGGTATGGAGGAAAGTTGAGCTGAATGTGATGTGTGTGTATGTGTGCGGTGTGGGAGTGTGTGAGGCATGGACCAGCACTGTGGCCAACAACAGATGGCTGGTCTTGTTCTCCTTGGGGGGGGGGCTATTGACCCACACTTTTCTTCTGTGTGTGTTTGTGTGATGTGTGCATGAATGCAACTGCTGTAGCCAGGCTGAGCCAACTGTCAGAGCTGCTCCGCTTACACAGCTACATAGCACATCACTCTTCCCAGGAATGTTTTTAATGAAATAGTGATATTACGCTTACACATTTGTCAAAGGAATCTCAATCCAGTCATCCCAGACAAATACTAAGACACAAAAAGAAACTCAATCACTGATTAGTCAAGTATTTCAAGGCTCAAATCAAATAAACTAATTACATCAAATTGTTTTCATAGCACGATCCAGTTTCATTAAGTTGATCATATTTCTTGAATTGCTTCTAAATCCTTCTTATGCCAGACAAAAAGCAAGATGCTGTTCCACTTGGCCAGGCTCAAACCTCATGTGCTGAATTGTTTGATTGAGGGAGCAGTTGGTCTGCATGGGGTATAACGTGTGCCTGTCCGGGTGCCTCAGTGCGAGTGTGCTGTGAAGTGCAGCACATGTGCATTCTGAAGAAAACTACGGCTTTGTATTGAGCGGAGCAGAGAGGGTATTTGCAAGTCTTAGGGGCACGCCAAGCCTCCACCCCCTAAGACAGCTGGGACAGAGGTGACCCTGGCCCTGAGGCACACATGCACACCCATAACGTGTAGACACACATCAATGGTGGGACTATCTCCTTGGCTGTCCCACAACCCTGCTGCTTCCCCTGCAGCTGTTTGTATGAGATTTTGTGCCTCCATGTGTCTATAAAGCGTTCACTTCACCAACCCCACCACTTTGTGCCAAAGTATTAAACACAATAACATCAGTTACACACCCTGATCAAAAACAATACGGATTGTAGCTGAAGCCCATGACCAGCGAGGTAAGGGTGTATTTTTAGCTGTTGGAGAACAAAACATAGCAGCATGACATCCAGAAATAACTCTGCAGAGCACATAGTGATGGTGGTGCGGAGATAGACGGCCGGCTGCTTGCAGGAAGCACTAACAAAAACCCGAGACAATGCCACGGATGAGACACATGTACACAAGACAAGGCATTACATAAGACTATATCACAAGCTGGATCAGATCCTGTGGCAGGGAGAGTCATAGATATATTCAAAAAAAGCAGGACTGGAGCCTGAGAGACTAGTTTACAGTGATCTACTGTATGTCGTAATACAGTACCAGGATTTATTTGTCTTTAAATATTCACTGAAGATCAGACTGTTCCTCACTAGAGCCGTATTCACAGGGGCACTGCTACCCTGAGCTTTTCAGGCTTTTACCTAGGTGAGCTGTATGTGTGATTACAAATGCTCAAATCAGTTGTACCGGACATTATACAAACTTTACCCTGCCAGGTCCATAGTACAAAGCTGAGCAGGTCATCATTTAGAGGATTCACAGTGACACAAAGACCATCTCCTGTTGTGGGGTACCTGTATGAAAAGGCAACTCTTGGGACCAAATTTTTTTAGACATTGTCCAGAGTAAATATGAAAAAATGGCTACTGATATATCAGCTCTATTTCTGTTTGAACTGGCATACCGTTAGTGATATCACAACCATTTTCAGATATGACCAGTTACTGCCAGAAATATCAAAATTAGGGAAAGGCCCTATAGTACAACCAGGAGACAAAGTCTCAATGTAGTACAGTACAGTATACAGAATACAACGAAGAACAAGTAATAGAGCTTGAAACAGAGTTACTATATACAACACAAAGGCTAAGTCACCTGTAAATCAAATACACGCACCCTATGCAACACTTTTCTGAAAGCTTTTAATGTCGTATTTCTGTAACAAAATTGTTGGTTTTTGGCAAAGGATCACTTTGTTTTAGTAATTTTAGACAGTTTATACAGTAAATATTTAATAGATTAAAAAAGAATATATCAGTACTGGAAACAACTATAAGTTGAACTGCACACTTAACATGCTTGTTTCTAACATGTCACAAACAGGATTTCTGAGCAATTATTCTCCCGTTTGAGAGGCAGTCAATAGAGAAGGAGAGGAGTCAGTTGTTGTTCATGAGGACTGGACAAAGGACAATAGACTGATTAATGCCACATCACAAGTGTGTGTGTGTGTGTGTGTGTGTGTGTGTGTGTGTGTGTGTGTGTGTGTGTGTGTGTGTGTGTGTGTGTGTGTGTGTGTGTGTGGACTAGCTACGGAAGTGTGAAAACGCAGCACTTCTTCTTGCTGATATCAGTCTGAAACATGCAATAAGTTAATCACCACTGGAGCTATTGTATAAAGTATTATACATACGCTCGTCCATGCACAAATACACTTGTCTTGTGTCCACAGTTGCATGTCCACACTGGTAGACTGACGTTTGCCTCTGTCAGACACCTTTAACACATCCTGGTGTTGCAAACCTCTGAGTAGTAAAGTCATTACACACTCACATAGAGGCCGCTGCCGGGACGGCCTGTGAATGTTCTCTATTCTGCTCAGTCTATTGGCCATCATGTCTGCTGTGTACATGGAAATACGCCAATTAGGGAGTGGACAAACACCAGTCTGGGCCTAAGGGCCAGTGGATCATCCTGGAATGAAGAAGAATGAAGCCCTAACCCACAGCTCGCCCTGCCCTGCCCTGCCCTGCCCCTCTCAGGGCTTGTTATGGGTTAATAATGGGCTCTAAGTGCTTCCCTTTAGGTGTGCTGGAAACAAAGCTAAGTGCTTCTTTATGCGACAGCAGCATGGCTGAGTGGCATATGATGACTTGAAACAAACTCCTCATCCACACTAGAGTGGTCTGCTTCACACATAGGATAAATCTGGCTTGACAAACTAGGACCAATTATATAATTTAATAGACTAATTATACTTTGATACATACAAAATACAGAGTTAACCTGAAGTCATCAAGGCTCTCTGACCTGTTTCTCGCTTAAAAATATCATTCAGTCCTTGAGATGTAAAATAAAAAAAAACAAAACCATGTCTTTGAATTGTTAATGAGTATTTCTACTTAAGCCTTGCTCGATCCCCTAGTCAAAAAGAAAGCATGTTTTTCTGTCCAGCAAAAGCTCTAAATTCACACAAAAGCACGCTGAGTGGAAATTTAAAGCGTACACGTGTAGATGTCAGAGCATTGTCAGATCTGCCCGCTCTTGTCCAACACATCATGAAATGTGTATGGATGATGTAAAATGTCTGACTGAGGTGTGTGTTATTGTTGCCAACTCCCCACAGGTAAAAATGAGTGCTCACCACAGCCTAAAAAAAGACACTCTCGTTGCTTTTCTTCTCTCTTTGTAGTGAGGGTTTACAGAAAGAATCCGTACACTAATCTTGATGTCTGAACAGCTAATCTGTGTGTGGTGTGATTAAGCTGTGCTAGGATATACGTTTAAGCTGCTTTACAATGACTCAGTTTGAAGAACTGACTGGAGCCCAAAAGATTTTACTTCCACTGTGCTCTTAGTAAGATAGCTAAGAAGCCTTTGGCTTCCAAACCAGCGCAGAGGAGCATCCACATTCAATACATGTGCCATGCCATGCCATGCCATTACTCATTGAAATAGTTTCTCTACTTGTCTTGCACATATACTTTTTTACCTAATGTAATGGTAGCACATAAAATAAGCTGAATAGTAACCTGAAATCCTCCATTGAGTAATCACTAAAAGTCATGACTCTTTTTAGAATAATCACATGCATCAGAAGGGATACTTGAGGACAGCAGTCCCACAGGGCGCCCAGATTAATGTTTTCTGACTGACTGGTCAGCTGGTGGGCGATTACACTGAAGGAGTAGGACGTGCTGGATAATCCTCAGAAAAAGCTACACCACGTAACGTCACTGACAACAACAAAGCATGAGAATGTATGTGTGGGTGTTTACAGTAAGTGTGTGCAAGTGTGTGTTTCTAGCCAAGTCTCCAGCCTGCAACCCAGAAGATAAGCTGCAGTGATAATGCCAGCAACAGAGGACTGATCCTGGAAGCAAATCAATGCTTAACAGGCTTGGCACAGGGACTGCCCCCCCCGCCTTTCCTACCCCATATCTAATTTTTTTCCCCTGCTGCACCATTGCAGCTTAAGAGAAACTGCGATTTAACCAGGAGCCACTAAAAACAATTTGGCTAGACCTCTCCACAAAGTTGAAAACATTTGGTATTTTTTAAGCTGACAGATGCAAGGGATGGTTTCACCATCTGCACAGTCAATCGCTCACTGTTCTGATTAATCCTCACTCTTTAATGATATAAGCTGCAGAGAGCTGAGGCCAAGGAATAAAAACTAGGACTGTGGTTTTGGGAACTACAGAAGGTTTACTGGTAGCAGATGCAAAGGTTCATGGCTGCAACTGGGAGTTTGGGTACAGGAACACGCAGTCACAATGACACAAAAGCTTTGAGAAAAACAAAACTTCTGCTCTGTTAAACTTTTTTAAATCTTTGATCACTCTCTTAAATTATGATTACATGCAAGTTAGATACATCTCTGACTTGTGTTTTCAGTGCCGTAACATTAGATTATGATAGTACTATAGATTTTTAATGGCACATGTCTTTTTAAATATTGATTGAGGCCCATCGCAATAGCCAAGGTTCAACAGAGACAAGGGTTCTAGATGGGCAGAGCTGCTTAGCTGCAAGGACTAATAGCAGAGGCTCATGCTGATAGAGAGACTTGGCAGTCAGTTGTAGCAGAGGGCAAGCATGGGCTGAGGACGAATGCACAGAGAGACATATATTATTTAATACACAGCCATTACAGAGTGCACAAGGGTACACGCAGTCTCCAGACATAAACCCTGTTTGATTGTGTTAAAATTATCTGCACAGAAACAGTCAATGCTTCCAGCACATCAATTTGAATCACACTTAGTCCCAACTCTGGAGACAATAAGTCAGACTCATCAGGTCTGCCCTAATTTCTAGCCAGTTTCACCCAGAGGAGGTGTGGCCATGGCTCCTCCTAGTGGTTAATGGCAGTCACTAGGACTGACTAAGTAGTTTGTGTCAACAAATCATCTTTACTCCAGGATATTATCTTTTAAAGCCTATTAAAATCTCACCCATAGCTGCTGAAGCATCAGAAACTTGATTTCCCCCAGATATTACAGTGGCTGCAGTGGAGTCCACAGAAAAGTGGATTTGTCTCTAATCTAATTTCACCCGTGATGCAAATCAGCTTAGGTCCCTGGATCCAGGCATCTCTCTTCTCCTCTGGGCAGCTTTAACAGTGCTGCACTTTAGGTACAGCTGGCTCTACATTCACCATTAGTACTGCTGCTTATTATATTAAATATTCAAATCCACTCATCTGCCCCAATTTCTATGATCTGTTTAGAGCAAAAACAGATTAGCCTTTGTTGATTTTATAAAAAGAACCTTCAGAAGCACTGTTACCAGTTCATAACAATATTTTTTTTAGAAGCTATAGGTCTCATTTAAGAAAGACAAGCTATAACAAGACATAAGAAATAGTGAAAGAGCAGTGAACTGTAGTGCAACCTTGCAATGGCCTCATTAACACAGCCAATTTTCCAGCAGATTCACCTCACAGTGTCAGTCCAAAGGACTCTCCCCCACTGCAGTGTGTGTATCAGATGACCCCACTGCAGAGATGGAGATCTCTGAACCCCTGACAAGGCTAAACGGGTGGAACCATCGATATGTGGCAGCCACTGATTCACCAATACTTCATCCATGTGGCTGTCTCCCTTTGAATCAGCACAGAGGCGGCCTGCTCCCTATCTGCCCTTGTGTAGCTCAGTGTTTTCAAGCTGCCCTGTCTGTTCAGGGGGGTAAGAAGCGTCTTGTTGAGAGACAGGGATGCTAAATTAGTGATGATCTCGGAGAACTGCTGCACACCTGAGGAGGGGACAGGAGCTGATTCACATTGTTCTAAAGTGGGAAAAGAGAAAGACGGCCCAAAGATGGAATCTACTGATGCTGAAAAATTCACTACAACTGAAGAGAGAGACATGAAGGGAAAGGGGGAAGTAGAGGCCACTGGGCCAGGAATATTAACAGCCAATTTACACCAATGGCCTCCGGGCACTTTTTAGCCCCCCCCTAAAATGACTCAGTGGTTTCAAGCATACTGATAGAAACTCTAGTGGAAGCATGTGCACATATGATACCCACTGATACTCACTGGAAAGACAGGCAGGGACATACAGGCATGACTTCAACAGAGAAAAATGCATTCTTCATAGACTGGCACCTTTCAATTACACACCAAGAAGGCATCACTTAGCCTCAGACATATGGTAGTCTGTTATAAAGTGGTTATGAAGCTGCATTAATAAAACCACTTCGACATGTTGATCTCTGATTGCTTTAAGGAGGAAAGACTCTGAAGCCAATCCGTCTATGAAACGCAAACACTATTAAAAGATACTATAGCACACATTGAATTCTGCTGTCAAACCAACACCTTGTCCCACCGGTTGGCTCACAACTATACTACGCATCTATTCTTGTACTTCCTTTTGCTGCTGCAGCACTTCAGTTTCCCTGCATGGGATCAATAAAGTTTATCTTATCTTAACTTCCTCTTGACAAGACACACGTGATGTCCCAGTCAAATTAACAGATCATCTAACCACTTCATCAGTTCACACAACATTATTTCTGAACAAATTAACAACAACAACAACAACAGCAACAACAGAAAATGTGTTGATTCTATTTGGTCATTTATCCCACACACGACTGTGGATACATGATTATAAATTCAAGGAGCTGCTTGCTTATACATTTAGTTTCATACTATATAGGATACAAAAATCTCATATTTGTTTTATGGCTACTGGTCATACTGGTGTAACTTGTGAGTATGTGTGATTTATTTACATTTTACAAACTTTGTAGTTTATAGAAAAATAACTGATTGACAAATGATGAAAATATAGTAATGAACACCGACTTCCAAACAATCAAAATAGTCTCATTAAAAGAACAAACTACACCCACAAAGATGTGTAAGATAATTATTCAGATCATTATCACATAAATAGACTACCAGAAAAAAGGCACTTTGATAGTCAGTAGAAGACTGAAAGCACAGTCCCAAGCTTCCTCACTTAAGAGTCTTTGTCCTATTATTGTGTGCTTTGAAGAGTAGCAGTCTCTCTGCAGAGTGGCTGTGTGACTGCATCCTGGCTGCTATAAAAAGGCCACTCCTGCACAGACATCGAAGAGAACAGAATAGTGCAGACACTGAGTGGTGCTGCACTTAGTAAGTCTGTCTGTCTGTGTATGTACTTCAAGCAAGGGAGGGTTGCTTTTAACATGTGCCAGCCAGGAATTGAAAATATGTTCCATTCCCAAAAGCTTGCACCTTCTATGTGTCGTAGCTCACTACGATGGCGTGAGGAAGTTAGCTCTGGGACATCAGCGGAAACTACGAAGGTTACGCCAGCAGTTTTACTTCTATGCATCACATGTAAAAGGACACGGGTGACAACAAAGCCAACAGACAGACATCAACCATCGAGTCAAGCTAAGGATGTCCCAAACACACAGGAAGAAAAGAAGGGAAAATCATGTGTGAGGGTTTCCTTGATGACCACGTAAAACACACTGGAGTATTAAGAAAAGCTCTGCATGAGTAAAATTCATTATAACAGCAATGATGATGATATTATGCACGCCACCTAGCAGACATCATGTCATCACCATTACTTATAAGCCCTGATCTGCCACTGAGAGACCCAGCCTAAGAGGGGAAGGCTGGGAGGAAGGAGGCAGGCTATGTAGGGCACGGAGGGGTTACCTCTGGGCTACTTCTCCATGACTCACAGAGCAGATAACAATATCAATGAATAGCTAATGCTCTGAGGCAGGAACATGGGTGATGGGAGGTACTGCCACACCTCTGCCTTGTGGGCGTCTTTTTATTTATTTATTTATATATGCCTGTTAACCCAAAGTATTCCTGTAATACATAAGTTACCTAATGCATTCCCTGATCCTATGAGAGGATAGACGTCAGGGTATTAAAATATAATCACGCAAGAGAAGCTTTAAACTTCATGTTTGCATGATGACAGAAGGTGGCTTAAATAATTCACACAGATTTCCCACCGGATCAAACTGTGCAGTCAGCTTGCTGAGTGTGTTGTAACAGTAGACATCATCAGACAGAGGATGTAAGTGAGCATGTGAAAGCCACTAGGTATTGTAATGTGAGCCCTGTGGTGGCTGCCATAGTGAGTTAATGGGGTGGAATTGCTGCTCAACCTCCGGAGGCAAGAATCACTGTTTACCAAACCAAGTATCACACTGTGGGGGCTTTAGAGGAAGACACAACTAGGTAATCTCCAGTCATGACCCCCCTTAGGCTGAGAGCACAGGCTGAGCAGACCCCTTCCTCTTCCCAAAAACATATGTCTTTCCTTTGGGGGATCGTTAGGTCACATGCAGCACATACATATTGCTCCAACATGCTGCTTCATCGGTGTCAAATCTGAGCAATTTACTCATTCGCCTCCTGAATTAACAGCCTCCTGTCTGCATACACGAGACAATGGACAAATTATCGCACACAGTAAAATGGATGAGACATGGAAAGCTAAGGTTGGTTGGCATGGCTATTTCCGCTAACGCGTCGTTGTCAAACTAGCATGGACTCTGCTAGCAAACGCTAATCAGCAGCAAACAAATATCCCAGTACACACGGACCGCTCCACGGTCACCCACACCTCCGTTAATTAACGTGGTTCTCTTGTTACCTGAATGCTGCGTGAATATGTTGATCCCTGGGTCGGGCACGTTGACTGCAGCAGCCCTGCCTGGCGGTGTCCCGGTGCTACTGCCGGGTTCTCGGGGTCTCCTCCCGGCGCCGCTCCCCCGGTTCCCCTTCCCTTGGTGCGGTTGGGACGCGTGGGGCTGTGGTGGCTGGAGTCCGGTCGATGTGCTCTCACCGACGCGGCCTACCTGCTGTCCCATCCCGGTAGTTTGGCGTAAGGACGTTTGGGACGAAGCGAGCAAACCCCCTGCGCACCTCTGGTTCACATTCCCCCAAAGCTGGAGCGGCCTGGCCCGAATAGTCTTCCTCAATCCCCTCCCCGCTCTTCTTCAACGAGCTAACTAGCCCGTATTAGCTCGCTTGGCTAGCCTGTTAGCTAACGTTAGCAGTTATCAGTGAAACCCACCCACCCTACCTTTAACAAATAAAATCACAACCCCGGCGTGTGACAGCGATTGTCTCTATTCCGGTGATCCAGATGGTGTCCGAGCAGATATTGACGGTACCCGACGAGCGAAATTCGGTCAAATCTGGAGCTTTTCAGGATCGTTTTGCCGTTGTCCGGCCGCTACGCGCCCCCTCTGACGCCGCCATCTTTACCGCAGAATAGAAGATGTGTTGCACAAGGCGGGGGGTTCGCCGCGATCCCCTGTCACCGTGATCCTCCACCTCTCCAGCACCAACACTAACCGGGTCCCAACAGTTCCCGAGCATCGGTTCCAGCAGGCGGGGGGCTGATGTGGGTTGATCCCCCTCACAGTCCTTAGGGGGGGAAAAAAAAAATCACAGAAAATCTTAAAACACCACCATCAGCTATTGTTTTATCAAGCCAATGCAGTGTGGTCATATAGAATGAGTGCTTCAGTAGTAATTCACTGTACTATAAAACTAATATGGTATGACCTGTATAGGTATGATTATTTAAATAATATAAAACGATAAAGTTATTTTTAAAACTATACCAACTCTGCAGATGTCAGACAGGCTTCAGTAGCTGATGAATCAATGTATGGTAAAATGACTATTAAGTGCAATTAATAATTAAAATTCTATTGATTTGTAAATTTTATACAATCTCTACATATTCCAGTAGACTGTATAAACTTCCTTATCAGTATTTAACTCATATATATTATCTGATTATGTGCAAATCAACTCTAAATAAAGACTACTTCAATACTATTTAACTGGCACTTACACCATTACATACAACACATTCATAAATAAATAAAGATGAATGACAGAGGTAAAGAGCATACATCATTTTTTAATCGTAATAGCTATTATACTTTGATGTGTCTTTAAAGAATATATTTGTCTACATCCAAAAATAGAACATACTGATTCATAAAATGATCACCAGACACAATGAGCTATGCAAGGCAAGAAAAAAAAAGAGATCACAATCAACACAAATATGACTGTAAGTAAGTAGGCAATGCTCGGCTCCCAAAAATAAATATTTAATCTAAATAAACAGCATTTCTGCAGCTTGGCTCTTTTCACTACCATACATATTATCCTTAATAACAAAATCTCTGAGGCATAAAGCACAATTAAAGCTTCAGCCAAATGTAGAGTTCTCAAGAGTTACTTATTATACTACAGGGAATCCCAATATTTCTCTATTATCTGTACATATTATAAAAATAAGTTGCTGGTACTTGTGTTTGTTAATATAAAATTCGTATGGGACTCTGGTTGCATGTACTCTCCAGCTCCTGACCACAATTCACAGCCAAATTGAGCAGAGGAAGGATCCAAAGTAAAAGCTGTTAATACAGTGCCACCTTGTGGTCATACAGGTTTTGGAAGTGCAGAATTTTCCATTGCTGATTTTTTACTTTGTATTGTGCATCTCATTATTCACATAGTCTCCCTGCATTGGAATATGTCAGAATTGGCAACATTTACTGTGCATTAACTTTGTGATTTCCTCAACAGCAACAACAAAAAAAATACAAATATGTAAACACATGTCAAGACCACAAGAACTATAAGCACACTGCATATAAATTCCTTATTCTATTAGTTTGACACGGAAAATCACTGTACTGTAAAATGTATACTTGTGTGCTTTCAACAACAAAACACTGTCTCATTTAATCTACCCAGTGTCTGACAAAGCAAAGTGTAGCCCTTAGTACTAATCAAGTATCATCACTAATTCAATGTTATAACATTCAAGCAGCCAGCTGCAACAGTTACAGTAGTAGTTATTCTGTAGTAATTTCACCTTTACACAACTCTCAACATTGGTCAGGAACAAAATAAAACATAATTTAGGTTCACAAGAAATATTCTCCATAACTGAAAATATTCAAACCATCAAGAATACATTCAGCAGTCACAGAATACATTAACTCCTTACAGCAGGATCGCACCTCTAATTTGTTTAGCTTTGTTTGATGGAGTTCAGTGTCATTATTTTTAAAGAGTGCCCAACATCCTTGTGGATTGACAGCTGGAGACCAACAGAAAAGTGTTCGGGAAACATTGTACATATGTAACACACAGTTTCAGATTTACTATAATATAATTTCCCAACTATATCAGCATGTCAAAAGCCACCTTCATTTTCCTCTTCAGAGGAGTTGACTGCAATCTTTAAGTTATAATACAGAGGCCACCGTTCTTCATAGATTTATACAAAACACCAAACAGTAGCCATTTTTCAAAATAAATCTTATTGGCAGTGAACATAAATAAAATTTAAAGTCTTTCCAAACAACATAGTGAATGTTATTTATAATAGAATAGTAATTGCAAACTTTGTTAAATATTAACTATTAGTGCATATGTGAATGATGTTTGTATTCAGCTGCCATATCATGATTGCCACTATCACATTGGCACAAGGAGTGGTTTCACAGTTGATCAAGGCAAAACGTAATGGGAATGCAAAATAAAAGAGTTCCCATGTGGTTTTATGTGAACTTGTAATTTTGTTGGGTTTGTTTTTGAAAACATAAAATGGATAAGTAAGGCAACACTTTGACTTTGCTGTTAGAGTAAAGAACATTTTGGCAGACTCAGTCAAGACCTTAGTGCAATAAAATAAAAAGTGAAAGACCAGAAGTTAAGACAGTAACAGAAAGGCCGGTCAAATTTAAACTGATCGGTGATAGTCCTCTGCAGCGGTCCAAACGTAGATCACAGTCTGTCAAAGTCCGCCATCGGGCCTCTCTGACAGCTCCAGGAGCGAGGCTTCAGTAACTCAAAGAATGAAGGCTGAGAAAAAAAAAACAACATCACATGAAGCTAGATTTGTGTCTGTGCTTAAGGGAGAACAACATTTCACCAGGCTGCACAAAGCAATGTTGCAGGTGTTACCTCCTGCAGGGGGCAGTAGCGCTGAGCATACCACTCCTGGGAGTACAGACAGATAATGACTCCCTGACCCAGGAAGAGGGATGTCCACATGATTATGTTCCAGATGGGACCTTTCCTTTGGTCATGCAGAATGAAGTTGAACATCACTGTGACAGGGTGGAAGCATAATGAAAAGGTCAATGCAGAGAGACATATCTTGATTTAGTGTGTGTCATAACACAGACCGAATAATACTGTTTATTAGGTTTAGCTGGATTTTCAAGCCAGTCTGGGTGACTCATTGTAAACATACAATAAAAGCAGAGTGGTGTGAAAATAGTGAGGACTAAGCTCTTTTCTCTTACTTCCAAAGCACATGAAGAGGCAGAAGAGCACGGGATAGAAGAAGCCAAAGCAGATAGCAAGAATGTACTCGTGGACTACAGCAGATACTGTAAACACAAACAGCATGGCTGCTGGTCTGCAACGCTTCTGAGACATCTGGAAAGACAACAGCAGGGAGAACAGACAAATCAAAACGACAGTGGTGTAAAGGTTTAATCTGATCCATACAATTTTATAATAGCAATAAGCTGGAAAATTTGTTTAATGTTCTTCTGTCGTCAGAAATAGTCAATAAAATCGTACCTGACCTAACACACAATGCAGCTGCTTAAAAATAACTGTACCAACAGCAAAACCACTAACCCACAGGAAGTCCCGGTACACATAGTAGTACAGCCAGTCATGGACCACGACGTTCCAAGTGCGGTAGTAATTGGCAAAAGAGGTCGAATTCCACCAATCCTGTGATGTGTAATCAAAATGAATTAAGTCAAGTCTAAAGTAGAACATAAGAAGTTAATTTAAATGCTGCTGTAGTTGGCAGTAACAGTAGAAGTACCTTGTAAAACATCCTGTCAGCAAAGCGGAGCATCTCAGCGAAAGCATTAAGCCAACAGTGGAGGAAAGCAAAGAATGCCAGGAAGAGAACCAACACTCCTGCAAATGAAAAAACACAGAAAATGTATTACTACCGCATCCCTAGTCGACACTGAGAGAAACCAGGTGGGGTATGAAAGGGTACTTGTTGATAAGGCTCCATAAACTAGTGGCCAATCTCACCTGGCAAGATGGAGTTAAAGACACAGAGGACCATGGCCCTCAGGTCAAACAGCTGCAGACTGATGCTGTGGAACTGAGGGATGCACAGCCGCACAAACACGTAATAGGCATAAAACAGACTGCCTAGTACCTGCGGGGTGGGATCGGTTGAAACTGTCAGAAAAATGGGCTTTTGTTTGCAGTCTTTAGTAAGGTCAGGATTAAAATGTCAAAGAGGTTGGTACCTGAAGTAACTTTGTGGCCACATAACCCCACCTGATCACGGGGTTCCTGCATGAATGAGAAACAAGGTTTTACCACACACATGAGCTACTGCATGGGGGGGAGGGGGGGAAGGAACCCCACAAAACAATGAGAGGGTCAGTTTACCTGGGGTACTTGTCTCTGTAGATGAGTGTGGGTGCAAACAGAAAGTAGAGATACTGAGAAACCTGAGGGACCACTGGACTGGGGCCTATAGATGACAGGAGAGACTGCTTATCAACAATAAGACTGAATGAAAAGGGAACACAGTAGCTATGAGAGAGAGGAAAAAAAGAAGGAAAAAGACATGTAGATGGATAGATACATACTGCTGTTGTCTTTAGCCCAGTTGAGGACTATTGGTACATTCTCCCTGACAAAGGAGTGGGCTTTCATCATGAGACGCACCTGGAGTTAGACAAATAATAGAACAGACACAGCAGTTATTAAAACTTTCCACCCCCCAGTCAATTTGAGAAGTGAAGACAAGTTTATATAGCACATTTTAAAAAGGCCTTTGAAAGCATTTTACATACAACACACAAACTGTGGGTGTGGTCCCAATGATCAAAGTGAGCATTCACTGATCATCTACCTGTTCCAGGATGATGATGAAGCAGGATGCAGGTGGCAAACTGTTGGTCACCACCACATATGTAGGCAGGAAACCCACACACAGAGCCTGGAAGAGCAGGAACACACAGCCAAAAAGCAAACTGAACAACCTGGGATGACTATAAGACCCAGACTGGGTCTGTGACCAGAGGTGGAACAGGGTGAAGGGAACCAGCAACACAGACAGGAACATGCAGATCCATGTGCACACCACCAGAGGGAACTGTCCAAACGCATAGACCAGTAGGTCAAAGTCCAGCACCAGTCTGAAGCAACAGAGACAAAGCAGAGATGAGAAACTTGAAGTAAGTTCAAACGTGACAGCAATTCATTACTTCAACAAAAGCTGAACAAAACAAACAAGATGGTGATTTGTCAAGTTAAGTGACTTAATAGACATGGTGACAAAATCATTAAGGTATTATACATAGCAGTCTTCTACATTACCTGCCTTCATCAATGAAATCTACCACCAGTGTACTGAGGATAAAGAGAATGAGCACGGCAATAAACATGTGGTAGATAGTCCTGATGTGGTTCACCTCAAACAGCTCACTGCAGGAAAACAGACAGCAGGTGATTAGAATCTGCACAGCTACACTGATGTCAAACACTCGAATAAACAGATGCTGCAATGCACTTCAGTCTTCAGATATAAAATATTTACAGTTCTGTTACATCAATGTGTCAACTTACTCTAGGAGGGACCTGCGACTGACAAAGTGCTTGCCCTGGCCATGGGGAGGCCGAAAATGCCTAAAGGAAAACAAAAGGGTGACATCAGTGACCAGCAAATACATTTTTTGTTGGAGAAAAACAAGAAAAAATAAAAAAAGGAGAAAGTTGAAAGGCGCCACCTGAGTTTGCTCCTCTCCTTGTCTGACAGCGGAGGTGAGAAGACGGCAGGTATGGGTGCAGGCTCCAGGCTGGCCGACTCCTCAATAAGACTGTCCATGAAGTCATTCACCTGACTGTCAAACTGACGCATCAGGTCACTCTTCAGGTACTGAGCGATAGCAAAAGAAAGCAGCAGGAGTTATCATTCATAGTCTGTAAATACTTGAACAAATGTGGTGTATTTATGTGGCAATAATGATTCCTTCTGAATATGCAAAGAGGTTTGTAGCAAAGTTTTGGTGTTAAAAAGTGAGAAGACTCATAGTTACTTTTCATAGACTTTGGTTTTCATTTTATGACGCTGCTCAAGAGAGAAGAGAAATGGACTGAAACAAATTATTGATGAGCAGCATCTCTTCTGGATAAGAGCATTAGCTAAATAAGTAAAATGTGAATGTAGAAATGTTGAGAACATTTCTCCGAGGCGGATTTTCTTTTAGTTTTGAAGAAATATAAACGATTGCCATAACAATTCCCCTTATTTCACACCTTGCATATAACCCCTTGTAACGGAGAGTAAATTTGTTAATTGCATTATGAAACTGTTTATCTGTTGACACCAAGCCAGAGCTCTTTTCTGCCAGAGGCAGCTCTGTGTTAATATTATAATGACACTTTAACTGTGTAATTTTAACACTTCCCGTAGGTGTGACAGACAGTAGAATCAATGCATTGCTCACAGTATTGTGCAACTGCTCAAATGTATAATGTACTCATTCAGGAAGTCTGTATCTTTTGTAAAACACTGTAAAGTCACTGAACAAACTTTTAAAATGATCCACAAGCAGAATACATGATCACTTTGATTTCAGCGTGTTCATTCATTTTATATCAACAATTATTAATTGTCAGCAGGATGACAATACACATATATCAATTGGAGGAAACCCAAGATTACTCCACTCTCTAAAAGTTTTTCCTCTTGGAGGGTGTTTGAAATGGCTCATTCCGACATGCAAGTTGAGCCTTTTCTACATCAAAATTACTGAATTACTAACCTCCGCTTTCCTTTTCAGTTGTAGCTTTTTGCTGATCACATGTTCCACTTCAATTTTTCCTGAAATTAGAAAGACAACACATAAGTCTGAGCATATGATAAAATACAAATCTTCAACATGCTGCTTTGTAATCTTCCAATATTATTATAAAGCAAACACTTTGGACACACCCAAATTAACAACAGAGCCAAATTAGTTGCCAGGTTACCTTGTCTCAACAGAACTTCAACCTGGGAAATGTCAACATCAATTCACACCATGTCAAATATTTCAATAAATGACTTACAACTAACGGTGGGGCATCTGAGGAGATGGTTCCGGTTTTATTGTTCACAGAGAGTTAAAATCTGCTTTTAACACCACATGTAGGCCAATACAAAACCTTCTAAATCTTTTGACAGGGATTGAAAAACTTCACAGGGTGCCAATGGTTGAGTACTGTAGATTTAGGTTATTGTGTCTGGATAAATAGAAGAAGTCAAATTACAACAGTCTTTAGATCGAATGTAGCAACATCCAAAAGGTGACACGCCTATAAGACAGTGGGTAGCAAGTACAATGTAGTGTCCACCAAGATATGCTATTGGACTGCTTGTGGTAAAGGTAACTATAGGTCATTAGTCTTGACAGCTGTCTGATGAACAAGTTTGATCAGTTATTGAGGTCAATCACACAAACGGAGACCAGCAGCAGTAGCACCCCACCCTATATGGAAAATGTCAACAAACAGTACGGCAATGACAAAAACGGATTAACTTGACATTGTAACAAAGACAGGGAGCCAATAAATTACATTTCATTCGAATATTTTGGTAGTTTTTCACCTTACCAAACGTTTTTGTGGTCAGTATTTTTATTCTAAATATACATTAAGTTCATGTTGCCCAAAGTCCATAGTCAGAATTTCCCATGATCACTTCACTGACCATCACTTGTCTGTGTCACTATCTGGGCTAGCATGGGAATCAGTCCAGCGGTCTCTACTCTATCATTCTCTTTTCTGGTTAAACACACAAACTGTGCCACAGGTCACAACCTATTGCTTAAGAGGAACACTTCATCCTCTGACATGGCGTCAGTGAGTAACACATCCAAGGAAATTCACTGAAATAAAAAATTAAAAAAAGAGGAGAGGTTGCACATTGCTTCTCCAATATTACGATAACAAGAGGTCAATGTCCTCTCCCTTGGCCCTGCTGATGAGGAAGTGGAGATTTTCTCACCATTGCTGGTGATGTGGTTGTCTCCATTGCTTTGCTGATGCTCTCCCTGGTTGCACTCCCCATCCAAAGAGCTGTCCAAATCAGGGAAGGTGGGCATCTTAGGGATGGCTCGGGAGCGGGACCGGAGGACACAGTCATCCCCAGTCTCCATCCTGAAGAAAAACAGGTAACTTCAGTTAAAAACAAACCAGTGACCAGCAGCATCACCAAAGTAAAAGGCAGCAAGTCTTGAGGACTCACACAGGAGCGAGCTCATGGTAGCATGGGTAAGAATGCTAAGGATTTTAGACTGACAAATAAAGCAAACACAGCTGACAATCAGATCACTCTCACATGACACGCAGCAGACAGACAGACAGACAGACAGACAGACAGCTAACACTTCAGTTAGCTGTTATTAAGACTCAGTGTGAATTCATGAGCTAACTGCACATATTAAAGCTAAACAGCCACCTGGTTTAAGGCTGCCTCTCACTGTAAAGCGTCCGCCTCACGGCTGCTAGCCCTGGGTGACATCTATTGGTCAAACTAGCCAACTTGTTGACGTCCATCGTTGGCTAGAGACCAGGTTGACAGACATCGAAGGAAATATAAAAATGCCGCCTACCGGATACTTCCTGGACACCTACTCGCTTCAGCCGCCGTCGTGCTGTCTTGTAAAGTCAATCTCCGACGTTTTCGAGTACAAACTCAGATGTGAGACTGCTTTAGATCACAACAGTCTGTGCTGCTGCTCACCTTCCCCATTGTATTAACACAGGAGATGAGGAACAGGGCAGTCGACGCTGATTGGTTGAAAGTCTCTCCTCCTTTCGACGTCACCAGCGCCCACAATGTTGACCATAGCTGTCATCAGACTCCAGCTCATCGGGCTGCTTTGTGACTAATTAAATGAAACTTGCTGCAACATGCAAAATTTAATAAAATGTTTACTTGCTTTGAGAGTTAGGTAAAATCCTAATTACACCCCAAAATACTGAACAGTTACAAGTCTCTAAATAGGACTACCGTAAAGCCTGGGCTTTTATTTTCTTCTATCATTGAGCTCAACCTGCCTTTATTTGGAACAGTCCTTTATATGTGACAGGCATTTAATTTTTTTTTTTTTTTTTACGCAAAACCCTTGCTCAGCAAAGATGGGAAACACTATACAATTATTTATTTGACTCTTTGCTGCTCATGGTTTCTGTAAAATGATCCGAAGGATTGAACTGTGGAGAATCTCATAATGTGGAGCATGTGCTCATTGATAAAACAATTATATTTAAACTCAGAACTCACTCAAGCAGGCAACCCGGTGGGCTTTTAAGAGGTTTTATACATTCAAATAACTTCTATAAAACCAGACCAGGCCTCTAACTGCATACTGTATGTACTGTATCTACAGTAGATTCTGTCATAGCCACCTACCCCATGTACATAAAGATACCTGCAAGACAAATATTTATTTCAGCACCATTGCACTATTGTTTACTGTCTACAAATGTTTGTTTATATATGTATAACTGTACATATAAAGTCCATGTGTTTTTTGTTAAACTTGTTCTGTTTATTTATGCTGTCAGTCTGTGTTTGTACATTGAGAGCAACGGAAAACCGGAGTCAAATTTCTTGTATGTGCGCACATACCTGGCCAATAAAAGTGATTCTGATTCTAATTGAGACCTGTAGCCACACCCACACCAGGCTAGTAAAGGAGACCTTCTTCTAATTGGGACGCTGCTTTTAAGAGATTTTTTTATGATATATATACGAGACTTAATAGCATGTAACAATTAACAGATGTAAGAAAACATAAATGTAAGATGATACGCAGTTATATCTATCGATCAAGCCCGATGAATTTAATCAATTATCTAAATTACAAACATGTCTTAAGGACATAAAATCCTGGATGAGCTGCAATTTTCTGATGTTCAACTCAGAAAAAAACGAAATTCTTGTACTTGGCCCCAAAAACCTTAGAGACTCACTGTCTAAAGATATAGTTACTCTAGATGGCATTACCTTGGCCTCTAGCACCACTGTCAGGAATCTTGGAATTATCTTTGATCAGGATTTGTCATTTAATTCCCACATGAAGCAGACCTCTAGGACTGCCTTCTTTCATTTACGTAATATTACAAAAATTAGACACATCCTATCACAGACAGATGCAGAAAAACTAATGCATGCATTTGTTACTTCAAGGCTGGATTACTGCAACTCTTTATTATCAGGTTGCCCCAATAAGTCCATTAAGATGCTCCAATTAATTCAAAACGCTGCAGCACGAATACTGACAGGAACTAGGAAAAGAGATCACATCTCTCCTGTACTAGCTTCTCTGCACTGGCTCCCTGTAAAATGTAGAATAGAATTTAAAATCCTCCTCCTCACCTACAAAGCTCTTCATGGTCAGGCCCCTTCATATCTTAAAGAGCTCATAGTACCCTATTACCCCTCTAGAACACTACGTTCTCTGAATGCTGCACTACTTGTGGTTCCTATAGTCTCTGAAAGTAGAACAGGAGCCAGAGCCTTCAGTTACCAAGCTCCTCTCCTATGGAACCAGCTTCCAGGTGTGGTTCGGGAGGCAGACACCCTCTCCACATTTAAGAGTAAGCTTAAGACGTCAGTTTTTCCTTGCCCCCGTCGCCAAGTGCTTGCTCATGGTGGTACTGTTGGGTCTCTGTAAATAATGTTATAAGGAGTTCAGTCTAGACCTGCTCTATTTGAGTGCAGTGTGTCCTGAGATAACTTCTGTTATGAATTGGCGCTATACAAATAAAATTGAATTGAATTAAATGTCTCCATAAACACAATATGAAATAAAAGAAGAGGAGCATTTACTCCCACTTCCTTTGCATTGTGTGCAGGATTCCCTCTGTATGTTGGACTATGACAGTATTTTATTTTATTGATTTATTTGACTGGTTCAAATACTTATTGATCAGCAGAAACAAATAATTATATTTAGGGAAATAGTGAACTGTATCTAAGAACATTTACTCAAGTACTGTACTTGATTCCAAATTCTTAGGTACTTTTAACTTAATTCATATACTCCAATACATTTCACAGGGAAATACTTTTTAATAATTTGACAGCTTTAGTTACTATTTACTTACAAATTATGATTTTTACAGAGAAAACACACAAATAGCTCATAAAATATGACGTTTTCTTATAAGCTGAAACAGTTTGCAATTAATTAATAAAAAAAATGCTGCTTTTCCTTTTAAATATTTTTTATGTTTTTTTAATCATTTAGAATTTTGGACAATTGGTTGAACAAAACAAACATTGAGAAGGTGTCACTGATCTCTGGGTAATTGCTGGCATTTCCCAAAGCATGATGGGTCATAAATCTCAAATTGAGCTGGTCTTATGAGATGAGTGTGGCAAATACAATTAACTGCAAAGACACAGGGGAACATTTATGAAAATCATGAACGACTACATTATACACATAACCACAGATTTGCTTCTGGACTGGGTTTTTCATGATTAAAGGGCAAAAAAAGGATCATGAGTGTATTGGTGAGGAAGGGGTGGGAGGTCTCAACATGCATTTGGTAACAGGCAGTGATATCATACTTGGATGATTTTGTATAGTCTGTTTGAAGAGACTCTGTGACTAAGACCTTTTTCTCAACTGCCTGCAGGTCTTTTCTGTCACAACAAGGCCACTTTGTGATGTGTTCTGACAGCGGTGCTGGTGCACAATCAAAATAGCCATAAGAAATGTTTCAAATGTTCTCATGCTCACCACATTGTATGGAAACTGCCGCCCAACAATATTTTGACTTCTGGACATCCCTGAACTTGGAAACTTGGGAAAGTCACAGCAGGGCTCAAATAGTACAGTACTAGTAGCTGTTTTACATGAACATATGCTTTTAATTTCCTACTGTGTAACAAAACTCAACAGATGAAGGAAACATAAAAACATTCAACTATCACTATAAATCCTGTGAGTTTTCTAACCTGACATTGGCTTATTAGGAGGTCCTGTGTCATCAGTGGTAAACTTTTATTTGATTGGTGTAAAGTCTCAACCTACACATTCTGTAGTTACATTAAAAATCTTGTTTATGGAAAAAGAAAATCTACATTATAACCTACATTATAAAATATTTAAAGGTTGGCATCAACTGTACAGTACAGGCAGTGAAAACATAACAGATGTCTCAGTTTTAATCCACACGTTCAAAGTCATCATTTTATTTTGATAGTGCTGCACATTATTCCTCTGTGAGGATGACGGGACACTGAATACACTGAGATGTAATATAAACAGTTTAATTTCATAAAATGCTTCATATGATAAAATCTAACAATTCATTCAGCTTGTGACAATTCAATAAATACACACAACATATAGTACTGAGCAAATTAATTCTAACATAATATTTCATGTAAAACGTCTAGACACCACCTATCCCTGCTTTGTATATAAAAGAGATATTTACAGAATTTCATCATGCACAGGCACACACACACACTCACACACACACACACACACACACACACACACACACTCTTCAGAGGTCACAAGAAGCAGAGGGGTCCCAAAGCAACAGTGATCTCAGGGACAAGGGGATATAGTGACGTCATTTCTATACCCAGATCTCTGACAGGAAGTAACTCCATATCACCTCGATGTAGCTCCGTGCTGCCCTGAACCATCACAACCACCTCCACCTGCAAGATGATGAGGCAGAAAGACATCAAGAGAACATGTGTACTCTGTTCTTCCTGGATTTAAAACTTAATCCTGTGAATGAAGCTTTACACGGCAGGTTATAGCAGTGGGAATTTATTTATTTCTAAAAACAATGTGTTGTATTTGAAGTACAGTTCAAAAAATGCTGCTCAACTGACAATAATTTTTCGACAACAACATAATCTTTTACCTCACAGCCTCTCTTGGGCACTGTTGTAAGGTGTGAAATAATTTCTTTGCCAGAGTCTCCCAGGAAGTGAATAATCCTATTGGCTGAATTAGTTGTGCCAGCAGTACTGGAGTGGTTTGCTGTACAGCTGACAGTCATGTGCTGGAAAGATCTGTGGCTGTGTAACCGCAGAAACCTCAGCTGGACAACATCTGCACCAGTGTACTCAAACTATCAGAGACAGAAATCATTTAATTTTAAGTCAGAGGAAATATCTTACTGATGTTAGATGTACTAAATATTAACGATACACAAATGTGTTACAGTATTACCTTCTTTCCACCATGTTGCTGACTAAACCACTGGACAGACTTTTTCAATTTCTTCTTTTCTGGTTCCCAACTTAACTTAATCTAAAGAAAAGAATATTGCTAATATTTTTAAAGACCATTGTATTTGTGTATTTACATAAACATGTGAAAAGTACTTTCCCAATAGTTCTTTTTATTAATAGGCTTTCACTGCCTTGGGTGAAACAGCTTTATGTACAGTATGCGGCTTCATACACTTGAAAAAATCAATTAAAAATGCAAACATTGGTCTCTTTAAGAGATTTCAAATCATTGCTGTGGGGTAATCTCAACTGACAGCAATGTTATAGGGTTTTATAAGTATATTATAATGTAAAACCATTAGATCATATCATGTTAATGCAGTTGAAAAAAAGAGATTGAATGTTTGCTTTCCTCACACAGCACTCAGCCTGCTAATGTTAGCCCTTGTACTGTAGGTGAAAATGAACGTACCTGCGACTGTAAAGGGTTGATGCAAGTTGTTCCTCCTGCTGTGAAGTTACAGAATACCTTCACAGCATCATAGGGACAGCCCTGGTTGGGGTCCATGTAAAAGTAACCTGAAAAATAATCGACTTGAGTGCCTGATCACTCAGACTAATTTGGTATCCAGTGTATTGCCCAAAACAGATTAATATAAAGTCATGGTTATGAGCGTATTCAGACCCTCACCATCATTCAGATGAGGGTGTATGAGTCCCAGCTCGTAGCAGGTGGTGGCCGGGTCATCTTTGGTTCCCTGAGGCCAGCTGAAGGATTCCTCAGCTTCATCTTCTTGAGACCATCTCCTGGACACTTGCCTGGGCCGCTACAGAGGAATCCATCATTCAGTCAACCAAACATTCAATCATAATACAGCTCCCCTTATATGAAGCTTAAATGAACACTAAACAAAATGGGAACATTGTGTAAATAAAGTGTATATGAGAAGATAGCTTGTACCAACTTTTTGTTGTCCTTTCCTTCGCTTCAGGAGGCTGAGTTTTTGTCCGGGTCTTGGCACATTTTTCAGTTTAGATATAGCACTGGGTCTTGTTTTGGGCCTTAGAATATTTCTTTGACCTGGTTTGCTGCGGTTGCCTGGAGCACCCGGTTTTCCCTGTAAAACAAATTATTTTGCTTTAAGAGCATGGTACACTCCCTGCGATCAAGGTTCAAATTAATCTTGGTATGTTACAGTTAAGTTTGTTGATCAGGTCAAACATGTTTTTTTTCTTGTTTACTTGTCTTGTCTGTGTGAGCAAAATGTCTTACTGGAGGTCCACGCTTGCCCTTCACCCCCTTCGGTCCTTTCCTGCCTTGGTAACCTTTCATTCCCTATGAAGGAAACCAAGGTGAAGATAGAGCCAACTAAAAGTGATGGAAGACTGAAATAATTTCTTGTTGGCTACTTAAGTTCTCTACCAAAATGCTTTCTTTATAAACACAAGCTAAAAACTATAAATGTGCTTTCAGGATGCTGAATCTGTGACCAGGATCAGGTCCAGGTAGACCTACAAACCTGTAAGTCATAAACAAAAAACAACAAAAATCAAAAAAGCACAGTCTCTCACCTTCTTTCCAAGCTGGCCCTGTAACAAAGACAGAACAGAAATAACTTCAGTAAAATGTTTCAATAAGCTATTTGATATAGAAGAATATCAAAGCAACGTACAGGGAGTCCAAGGAAGCCTTTTCGCCCATGTGGACCACGAGGACCAGAAACCCCCTGTGAAAATCAAGTGGATTGATTAATAACTTGTTACCTGCTTAAACTAATTAAAAAAGAAAAGTAAAACACAACGTGCCTGCTTTCCTTTATGACCTCTATAACCTTTCAGCCCCTGCAAACCAGGATTCCCCTAAGACAAAAGTAGAAATTTGGTAGATCAACAGAAATTATTTTATTTTTTGCATTTAAATTATTTCATATTCCAAATCATTTCAAGCAACCTTCAACCCAGGTAGCCCGATTGGTCCCAATATTCCTGTGACACCTGGGAGACCCTGTAGGTGAACAAATTAAGGATGAGAATTGGTTTAGAAAACAGTTACAGGATTCTCAGGGCTTACTGTAAATCCCTGAAGCTGTGCAGGTGACTACTTTTAAAGGACTAAATAATGTTTATTATAAATCTTCTTTAGTCCATTAAATTGATAGTTTCAACATCAGCAGCTGGAGTGTATACAGTACAGAAACACGATAGGACAGAGTATTGATTAAAGGAATATGAGAGACTGCAGCATAGCAGAAGCATTCCTTACAGAAAGTACATTACATGTTACAGGAAATAAGTAAATAGTTACAATATAAGAGTAAAGGACATTGGTAAATGTGTGTCTTTTACCTTTGGACCAGTAATTCCAGACTCGCCTTTCTCTCCTCTCAGTCCAGGAATACCCTGTATCGAGACAAGCGACGTTGCAGATGTTTACCGGAAAAGATATTATGTTTAGGGATCTTATTATTAATGCTGCTGAACAAACTTGTATACCTTGGGACCCAAAGGTCCAGGGGGCTCTTGTTTTCCTTCTGGTCCAGCTTTACCCTGAGAGACACAATAGGACATGTTAAATACCAGTTTACCTGGCACAGTGTGTTACATAGATGAAAAGAGATAATTTTATAATAATAACAATAATAATAATACATTTTATTTATAAGCACTTTTCTGGATACTCAAAGACACTTTACATAAAGATAACATAAAAACAGGAAAACAACATAAAATAGTAAAACACTAAAAAACAAATCGGACTAAGCTAAACATTAAAAGCAATTTTAAAAAGGAGAGTTTTTGTCATTGATTTGAACGCTGGAAGGTCGGTGCAGTCACGGATTTGTTTGGGGAGAGAGTTCCAGAGGGAGGGGGCAACTACAGAGAAGGCTCTGTCGCCCCAGGTTCGGTGCTTGGTCCTGGGTGATGGAGTCAGGAAGTTTGCTTCAGATGCGCGGAGGCTACGGGATGGATTGTAGCGATGGAGCAGGTCAGTGAGGTAGGAAGGGGCCTGGTTATGGAGGGCTTTGTGTGTGAGGAGGAGGATTTTGAATTGAATTTGTTGTGGGACCGGGATCCAGTTCTGTACATACAGTCATGAATATTATTCATTTACAGGTAAATAAATGACAGAATATTGTACCTTGAAGCCTGGTGCTCCAGTGTTTCCTCTGATTCCAGGGGGTCCAGGTTTTCCCTAGAGCATTACATGTATAATATTTATGAATTGATTTATTGATTATATTTATGAATAAAGGAAAATTCCCCTGATTTTATGGTGTAATAGGGTTGCATATTATCCATGTTCGTTTTGAAGCTTACCACTTGACCAGGCCTCCCAGGTGCTCCAGGGGCACCTATGAAACCAATATCACCCTTTGGGATGAGAAGAAGAGGGACTGAATTCAGTAAAAAAAAAAAAAAAAGCTTGAACAACAGACTAAATTGCAGTATGGTCAATTTTTCCTACCGGATCTCCTTCGTTTCCCTCTACCCCTAGCAACCCATCCAAACCACTTAGACCCTGAGAACAAGATCACAAGGCCAGAAACCAATCGTCAACTTAAATTTTTGGTTTGCATATTATTTTAATATTATCTATTTTATTTATCTATTTTATCTGTCAAAAGGGATACTTGCAGATTTTCCAGGCCGTCCAGGAGGTCCTGGTCGACCCAGTGGTCCTTCATCTCCCTACAAAGGAGACTTCATTAGATGAGCCCAACGCCCAGAGTAAGACTGTGAGTAAGGTAAATCTGGATTGGGTGATTTAATCCTACCTTTAATTCTAATTAAACATCATCAGAAATCACAGAGAGTGATCCAGATTGTTTCAATTAAGTGAACTCACAGGTTTTCCGAGAGCTCCTTTGTTTCCTTTCCTTCCAGGCTGGGCTCCTTTTCCCTTTATAAAGACATTATCTCCATTATGAGAAGTGACAACTTTGTTTTCTTCTTTTCCATTTTAGATTTTAATCTGAGCTGAGCAATGGTGTCCTCTTACCTTTGACCCCTGAATTCCTTTAGTTCCTGGAAGACCGGGTTGACCAGCAGGTCCAGGTCGACCTTTAGACCCTGGAGTGCCAATGAAGCCCACCTTCCCCACTGTCCCCTAAAAATACATTCACACACACACGATACTATAATATGACCTATATTTACTGAAGAAATAGATTTTTGGAACTGATAAAATACCAGAATATTCAGCAACACTAAATTACAAACGCTGAAAATTGCAAACCCACTCTTTGAGTCCAAATATGCTATTTTACCATTGTGCCTCTTGTCCCAGGCTCTCCTTTTGCACCCTTTTGACCTCTCATGCCCTGGGGATTACAAAAGGTTGCACACAGACACTGCGTCACTGTGGTTACATCTTTATACACACCATTAAATATGCTTGACCAGAATAATGATGCCCACAGGGTGCAACACATAATAAAATCGCACCATGTCTCCTTTTATTCCGCGAAGACCAAACTTTCCCTCCTCACCGTGACTGCCCTGAGTTACACAAACACACAACAGAGACAGCATTACATTTATTAAGTGAACCACTACAGCTGTAAGGATCACATTTGCAGCACCGAAGCATTTCACTGCATCTGAATGAATAAACAGTATATTACACCTTTGGTCCAGGGATTCCAGTTTTCCCCTCAACACCCTTCTTGCCTGGCAAACCCTGAAAAATCATAAGAAAATATTTTAGCATTAGTTAAACCATAAAACAAGATCAGGCCTTACAGGCCATACCAACACATTATGCAATAACACCACATTTTGTAATAATAGCTGCATTTTGTAACAAACAGCCTGAACACAATATGTAATCAATGTTCCTACATTTTGTAATAATTTACATATTGTGGTGGTTATTAGCCAGCTCTACCAGGTGAGCTACCTGGACAGCCCACACTGTATACAAACCTAATGTGCAGCTTCCTGTATTTGACATTGGAATGTAGTACAAGCTGAGAAAGTGCTTTTGCTGCCATCTGGTGGTTGAACATGGTGTGTGCTGCACTAGTAAAACGTTACATTACAGATCAGGGTGGCCTGGATGTAAGTAGATTGAAACTTAAAATAAAAGTCAACACAATCTCTGTATAATGTTTTAAATATTGTGTTAATGCCACAATAATAACACATGGGGACCTCTGGTAGCTCTATGAGTTCAAGTCTGACCTGTAGCCCTTTACTGCGTGTCGAACCCTCTTGCTCCTCTTTTGCTGTCTATCTTGAGCTGTCCTATCTCATAATGGAAAAAAAGCACCCAAAAATATATTTTTAAAAAGTCTAATAACACATACTGGCGTTGATGGTCCAATTTGTCCAGGGGGACCTATACTGCCAGGAGGGCCCTGAAAAGAGAAAGCATAAAACCTTATACAAGCAAACTGTTTATTTCCAACTGTGTCATATTACAATTTAAATAAAATAGCATATACAGCATCTCTTAAAAGAAAGTCTCTGAATCACAACCAAATATAGAATATAAATATACTTTGTATATACTAGTAACCACACAACACTTGCTCCAAGCATATGATACATTTATATAACATGAAGCTCATCATAACTTTTAATCATAGCATTTTGGACATCAGTGACAACGAAAGAATCCGACTGTAATACTAACAGTGTGTCCCCGGAGCCCCTTTTGGCCTTTGTCCCCTACTGCCCCAGTGTTGCCCCCTTGTCCGAACTGTCCAGGCCTGCCTGATGAACCTTTGGTACCTGGCTCACCCTGAAAAATGTTATTATCAGTATCATACATTTCAGAGTGTAAACCAAACTTTCAGCATTCACTTTGCAGATCATTCCTCAACTCATGTCCAATATTGCTTCTGACTGACCACAATGACTGACCTTGAGGCCTAGAACTCCTACTTTCCCTCTGTCCCCTGGTGCACCCCTGTATCCCTGCAAAATAGGGTTGATGGTGAGGACAGGGCAGAGGAGACACATTGTCCTGTTTTAATTCACGTTTCAAAGGATGCAGATGGCATTGTTTTGTGTCACACTGTACAGAAGTGAGATGGGCTGCAATGTTATAGTAAACTATACTTTAGACACAACTCCTGTCCACCTGTTTCCCTGGAGGGCCCTTTGATCCCTGTGGCCCTTGGTTGCCTCTGCTGCCCTCAGCTCCCTTTGACCCTTTATTTCCAGGAGGCCCAGTGTTCCCCTTGTCACCCTGAAAGGTAAGTAAAACAAACCTTTTTCATAGTTTGATTGATAATTTTATACTCCATCTACATGCTAGGCCATTAAATCATGTATAATAGAACATGAAACATTTATCCACAGTTTGGAAAATAAAATGACACATTTATACATTAACTCACAGATTTGCCTTTTTGTCCAGCTGGCCCCTCAGATCCCCTTAGTCCAACTAGACCCTGGAGACAAAAGCAATGGGTTACCCATAAATGAACATTTAACATAGGACTGTCTTTTCATACAGTTGAACCTATAGACTGCATAGGCCTCTAAATCTGTGTTAAAATCAGACCTTTGCATTCAGTTAAATGAAAAAGGATAGAAATCAAATCTGTGACAAACACAGTCTAATCAATCTACCTCCTCACCATCGAGACCAGCGACTCCCTCCTGCCCCAAAGCTCCTTTGGATCCCTGAACAGACAACATGTAGATACAAACAGAAACATCTGCGTGAAGAATCATTGAACTGATTGTTTCTGAAATGGTTGCATAGACCACTCCATCAATACTTTTGTGTACAGCACTTTCTGGCACATTTAAACGGACATAAAAGTGCAGATACCTGAAGCATGTTCACAGTAATTCAGTAAAAGATAAGCTTTACCTTATTTCCTTTGACACCAGCTGATCCAGTTGGTCCTTGAGGTCCATCTTTACCCTAAATGTGGAGGGAATAAAGCAACAATTGCTCAAAAAAGACTGATTCACTTCATATTCCTGCTTCATCCTTATCTTCACTTCATCTTGGTGAGCTCGGTGCTTGGAACAGTAAGTTTTGTGTACCTTTTACAAATGCTTACTAATGTAATGGGTGTGTTTTTACTTTCATTTCAATATTTAATGTTTATTTCATTTATGAAAAATACTGTATAATTAACTGTTCTATCATTTGATGTGCAGGGAATTACTTGTGTAAATATATCCAAAATATTTTCAAATCTTCTTTCTTAAGGTTTTTTGCAACAGAATTTGAAATATCTAATGTATCCCCTAAGATAGGTACTGAAATACAATAAAAAAGACAACTATTAATTTGCCTATAAAACCAATGTCATCAAAAATCCCTCAAAAATCCTAATGGTGTCTGGGTGGTTCTGATAAGGCTCCTGGCAAACTCGACAAAGCACTAACTTTGCAATTAGGATGACACTGAGTACTGTATGACACCGTGAATCGTCACCCTGACACCAGACCTGAGCTGATCTGATGACTAACCCAAAAAAGAAAACAACAAACTCTTGCCAAACTGGAGAGAAAGAAATGTTCTGTTCATTTATCAGATCACACTTCAGTCAGCAGTTGTCATACGAAATAATAACCCTTTGATGTAATTTGGCTAAAAAATGTCTGACCTTTTTCATGGCTAACATTTTGATTTCTCAAACAAAAGTGTGACTAAGAATATCAAACCAGGACCAGTGCTACAGCAAGCTGACTCACTGGCAAAATTTACTGACATTAACAGATTAATTAACCCAGCAGCACACACACAAGAATGCATGCTGAAAATCAGTGCCTAATCAATGACAGTTATATATATAGTTTGCTTTTATTTTTCATCAGCAGTTTAGCCTGGAAAATTATACTTGACACTAAAAGCATAAAAACAAACTTACTGGGTAACCTGTAACTCCAAGGGGGCCAACTGGACCTTTTGGCCCCTGATCACCTGGAGGGCCACGTGGCCCAATCTCACCCCATGGTCCAATGTTACCCTGGATACCCTGAAGGAAAAAAATATGTATTCAGAAAAACATGATAAAAACCTTTTGTGTATCAAGACAAATTTCAGGTCAAGTCAGGTTTATTTGCTTATTATTTACAATGTCTCATTTAGCTTTACAGACTCACAGTAGCTATAGTTTCCAACCAAATCAAAGCTTTCTGGGAGGACAAAGAAAAACTATACAAAAACCTTAACACATAAGAAAAATAGTCTTCTAAATTAAGGTTGTTAATTTACAGAGAGCTGAGTGTCATCTGCATAAAAATGTACTGGAATGTAGCAGTTATTACAAAAAGGCTATTAGGAGCATTGTGAAGTAATCAGTCAATGATCAACTCATTACATAAACTAAATGCTATGCTATAAAGGACACCATCACAGATTGAAAATTTATACATTTATGTAACATCTCCCAAATTTGTTTGTATTTTATGATGAAATAAACAAAATAACAAAGTGACAGGAAGGGAAGCACATCTATGTTTACCGTTCAAGGTCCAGTGTGTAGGATTTAGTGACATCAAGTAATGAGGTTGCAAATTGCAACTAACTGAACACCACTCACATCTTATTTTTAGGTAATGAAAACACAGTGATTCTTTTTTTCAGGTGATTATACACTAATGAAAACATACCAATGAATATTATATTCAATTTCTGACAATAGGTCCTCCTAAATGTTACATACTGGACCTTTAAGATTATTCAAACTGTATATAATCTAAAGTTTACCTGTAAGACGGGTGAATAGGAGAAACACACTCTGTCTGCATAAAATGTATTTTAACTGTTGGACAATATTTCAATAATAAACAGACACTGACTCAATGAATGAGGATGTTAAGCACTGGATTAATGGATGCGTTTGGAATGAATGAAATCATCTTACAGGAGATCCTCTGTATCCCTGTGGTCCAGCCATGCCCATCTCACCCTGAAGGACAGTAAGGCATGATGTGACAGACCTCAGAAAAACTTAAAACTTAACATAAAATTAATATAATGATACAAAGTAACAGTGGTACTATATAAACTGCAGCAGTGAAACTAATAACAGAATATACTTCACTTACCGGGCGGCCTTGTTTCCCCCTTGATCCCTCCTCACCTCTCTTACCCTTCACAACAAATATAACAAGGTAGGTGAACACAACACCACATTAAACACAATGTATAATATGAATGAATAACCACGAGCAACACATTTGTCATGACAGACTGATGCAGCTTATAATATTGACTGAAGTATATTCTGATTAAAATGCAAGTACTGACAAAATTGAATTAACAGATACCTTTAGGCCTTCGCTTCCTGGAAGCCCTCCTGGGCCTTTTTTACCTTTAACCCCCTAAAGGAAACCAACAGTCCTTTAATGTCAACATAATCATTGTTACATTCAAAATATAAAAACTCTGTCTTTGCAATCCATTCTCATCTAGTATCTCATCTCTTCTCAGCAATCTCAACAGATTCTGTTATATTATCAGAGCTTTATTGTTGTAGCATCACAAAAGAGTTTTGTAAATTCCTAAAAGGCCAGATGGTGATGTTGTAACTCACCAACACTCCTGGTTTTCCTGGTGTCCCTTTCATTCCTCTGCTGCCAGCTTCTCCCTGTTGATTGACACAAGTGTACAGAATATAAATTAACATATTCCATCAGCAACACACACTGGTATAATTTGCAATGCTAATGCTGAGTAACCTACAGTAATGTGATACGGCTACATGTGAATGCATTAATAATTGTAAGCTTCTTTCCATACTGCAACTCCTCCTATTAACTTTTTTACAGAATCTGTAATCTGAGTTTTAAAAAATCTGAAACAACTCACACTCTTCCCTACGGGTCCCTGGAGGCCAGAAGCTCCTGTCTTCCCAGGCAATCCCTGTGGAAAATATTTAGTAGAGTATCAGTTATCCATTTGTGACCCTGTAAGACAAGCAAATGTAGTTGTTCAGTGTTTATTAGAAAGGGGTGAACTCACTTTTGGTCCTGGAGGTCCAGTGTCTCCAGGAATTCCATTTGTACCAATATGTCCCTGATAGAAAGATGATATTAGTTTATCACATATTTTTCCCTATCCTGGTTACCCCCTTACCATCATTAGCTTAAAAAAGAGAGCACCAAATATAAAGCTATAGGATATATATATTGTAGCTGGCAGATTGAGCTCCCTAATTTTAGTATATTCATTAATGGTTTTATACAGTTTGTGTATATCCATGAGTACCAATTTTAAATTGTGGATTGTTTCTTACCAGGGCTCCACGAGGTCCATCCAGTCCCCTGTTACCTGAATGACCTTGAAACCCCTAAGATGGGACACAGATAATGTGAAACCTTTTTTCAGTGGGTGTTGTTCTTGTGGATGAAGTGTATGAGATATCTGATTGATTAAATTACAAAATTCTCTTCAGCTATATTGGAGAGAAAAGTTACATGACATTTATTGAACAATACTGAAATTACAAACAAAGTATCATCCTCCAATTATTTCAATCATCAATTTGATCACCTTCAGGCCTTTAGGTCCTGTCACTCCTTGGACTCCAGGCCTCCCCTACACAAAAGATGTACACATATAAAACACATGGCCTTATTAACATCTATATTAGCAGCAATTTGACAGATACAATCCGAAATAACACTTTGGACAGAATAAAATGATATAGGATTATAAATAATGAAAAAGAAAATTATTCTAAATAGACAGTTTAAAATATATGTTAAAGTTATGATAAAATCCATTAAATCATAAGTATTAGTAAAAACTAGTAGTGATTTTATAATTGGAGTGAACACTGTAGCCACATAAGGACAGAGTAAGAAGTGTAGCGACATAGGAACCTTAATACCAGGTTCTCCTTCATGTCCTTTCTCTCCAGATTTTCCCGTCTCTCCCTGCAAGCAGAAAACGAAACCACATCAGTAGTATAGATTTAGGCCAGCATCTGTAATAAACTTAATCTCTACTCACTCATACTCACAATTGGACCTGGCAGTCCAGAAAATCCTGCTCGACCTTCTCGACCCTTTGACAGGAAAGTGACCATAACTGATTAGAATATAATATCCACTGGAAATGTTCCCAAATTGAAATAATAAAAGTGACATATAGTATCAGACACCTGTGGTGACTTGAGTGTATTATCAGCATTTTATATATTGATGTATGTTCGTATCAGTATATTTTATTTTTGGTGGCAAGTTGCAGCTACTTTACCAATAATTTCCTCTCTCTCATTACCATCAATGACCAATGAAGCTAGTGCGATTCAACACAAATATTAAAAGAAGGGAAAATATTAGCCCTTCATCTATTTTCCATGATGTTCATTTTGTGGTCTATGGTCCCATTTAGAGTAAAATAGACAATAAACCAGGGTATGCTTTAGGGTGTGGCTACCTTGTGATTGACAGGTCGCTACCACAGCAACCTGCCAGGATAGAGGCGTAACAATGTGTATCCATGGCACTGTATACATTTAAATACTTGTGAACTTGTTTCTGTGTGTTATTCGTGTTTTCGTCTTAGAACTTTGAACCTTTCAGTGTGTTTTCAGTTCATGAAAGTTAACCGTAACATTTTGGTTGCCTAAAAATGTTTCATTCATTCAGACATTTTAAGACAGTATACATTTTGTTTTAAAAATGTTTTTTTGCTAGGCAAAATTAGCATCCCAGTTATTATCACTGTTAATATAATTTACAGATGCACCTTGCTAAACAAGTTGATAATTCCCAACTCTTGTCCAAAAAACCCAAGATGGCCAAAATGCCAAACTCAGGACTTCATAACAGTAGTCCACAAGCCAGTGGGTGACGTCACAGTGGCTAAAGTGACTTATTTTATACAGTTTATGCTTATTCCACATGAACTGAATTCTTCAGCATCCTTCTTTGTCCTACCTTGTCTCCCCGAGGCCCAGGAACTCCGTGAATACCATTTGGCCCTCGATCTCCCTATGAAAAACACACACGTACTTACACACATTTCACAAACACTTATTTTTCAATAGAAAAAACATAAAAGTCATGATTCTTTTAACTTTATGAAAACACACCTTCAGTCCATCTTTTCCCTGCTTCCCTTGCTCCCCCAGGATGCCATCAAATCCCTAAAACAATGAAGGCAGGTATAAAACAAGACAGTTACAATTACAGTTGTTATAGCATTGTTAGTGAACGTCTTCATTCATCAGGTTTATTTCACTCACACTGGATCCAGGAGGTCCTGGTGGCCCTGTTGGCCCTCCAAGTCCCTCAAATCCTGAAGGGCCTCGACGCCCCTTCAATCCTTGTTTACCTGGAGGCCCTGGAGGTCCCTGTACACATAACCAACAAGTCATTCAACTGATTAACTGATCTGATCAATAAACCGATCAACAATAAACTGAACAGATAGACAGGAAGGATCAAACTCACAAGGTCTCCCTTAAATCCTGGATCACCCCTATCACCCCTTTTGGCTTTAGCCCCCTGGAAGAGAAAAGTGTGTGCACGCGCGCACACACACACACACGCACGCATGCACGCACACACACACACACACACACACACACACACACACACACACACACACACACACAAATACAAGCAAGAAGAAAACACATTTAGTTGAGTACGAAGGAACCAAAATGACTGTTACAGTATGATGGCTTTATTTATGATAATTAGTAATTTTAAATATTGCCATACATTACAAAGGTTGTAAACATTTTGCCTGCAGTCAATAATGAAATTGCTTTAAGTAATCTTACGGGATCACCTGAGGGTCCAGGCTTGCCTGGATTCCCATTGGCTCCCTGAAAGGAGAAAAAAACCCATATACTCAAGCTCCAACATGACAAACTCATACAGCACATCTGAGTTCATATCTTCCCTGGTAATTAATGTTGCTTGTGCAGAGGGTTCATCCTTGTTATCTTACATTGAGTCCAGGTGGTCCAGGTTCCCCTATTTCCCCTTCATCTCCTGGATCACCCTGGTGAAACACAGAGACGGTTGCTGACAAGAGTCACCCTAAAATATGAGCTTCAATCCGCTTCTGCATTTACAACTTTAGCTTCTGGCTGTTTTTCCTTAAAGGACCAGTGTGTAGGATTAAGTGGCATCTAGTGGTGTAGTTGCACATTGAAACTAACTGAACACCAGCCGTGTTTGTATTTGACGACCTGGGAATGCAAACGAGCTGTAAAGCATGTAGGAGAAACTATGGTGGCCACAAAAAATGTGAATGGCCCTATCTGCAGCTTGTCCGTCACTACTACTATTTCTACTACTGTAGAAACATGGTGACCTGCAGCATCTGTAGATAAAAACGTCTCATTCTAAGGTAACAAAAGCACAACCATTCTTATATTCAGGTGATTATATACGACCTTTAAAGTGTACTCACAGGGTCCCCTTTAGGACCAGGAGGTCCATCTGGTCCTGGGTTTCCCTATAAGGAAAAACATTTTATTCATATTTCTTTGTCTTCATGTAATAAAACTGATAAGCATGAGTTTTGTTATACCTGAGGTCCACGGACACCAGGTAACCCAACCACTCCATCAGGACCAGGCTCTGCCTGAAGCAATACGTGTATATACAGAGGTATATATTAAGGTATTAGCTCATAACGTCATTAGCTAATCAATATTTGGTTTTTAAGTGTCTTGTCACCTGTGGTCCAGCTGCTCCTCTGGCACCCATTTCACCTTGATGACCCTGATAGTGTAAAATATTGTTTCACAAATATATATTTTAATTAGAGAATTTGGATTTCAACTTGACTGACTAGCTGTTTACTTACCGGAGGTCCTTTAACTCCTAAGACACCTTTTATTCCTCTGGGACCCATTTTGCCCTGAGCAGAAGTCAGATTAATAAATACACATTTTCTATCAATTTTATGACGACTTTGTAGTTAGTGTTAGAAAACTTACAGGAGGGCCTGGTGGTCCACTAAAGCCTAGAGCTCCAATCTCTCCCTGAAAACAATCAGCAAGACTATTACTGTCATTAAAAACAATGAGGGCTGCACCTGATGAACAAGATGGAGTCAACTTATATAATCATTGTTGTTCTGACACTGACCGGGGGTCCTGATGGTCCTGGAAAACCAGAAGGACCCCTGGGTCCAGGAAGTCCCTGTAAACATAGGATAGTTCAAATGTTGCAATGCAGAAATTCGTTTTATATAAATGTGGTGACTAATAAGTTATGAACTCACTGATCATATTAACAACCACCAATAAACAATCAGTTATGGTTTTCAAGCAGAGTAAAAAGTTCTTGTGTATTTGAAACTGCATTTTATAATGACTATATAATAACAAGGGCACAAAGGGGGTGTTAAGTTAATAATAAAGTAATCTGTACTTACTATGTAGCCTGGGACACCAACAACACCTCTCACTCCTTTGTTCCCCTGGTTACAGCAAAAAACTGGAAAATTAGAATCCCATGTACCAGCTTTACTCCTGAAAAAGATGTCTGTGTGTGGATGCTGAGTCTGACCTTGTCTCCTTTTTGTCCTCTGTTTCCCTGTGGTCCAACCTCTCCTTGATAACCCTGAAGACAGAGAAAACATGGTTTGACAAATAAAATGCTCCAGTCTGACAAAACAGTGACAACTTTTGGGGATTTTTGCAGAGACTCAACGCTAGATACAAGACACACATATATATACGGGGCCTCTATAAGTTAAATCCCCATAGCATTAAAAATCCAGGCCACTCTTACCCACTCACCCAGCTCCCCTTTGTTGCCCTTCTCTCCTCTGTATCCTTTGGGACCCTAGTGGGACAAGCACAAGTTCAAATTCAAACTGTATCAGTATTGGACTTACATGTATGGGTGGAGATTACATGTACCAACATATTAAAGACAATAAAGAATACACATATTTTGTCTCTCAGCAGATTTACCTGTTCTCCAGGTAAGCCTGGAGGGCCTGTATTAGCATGCTGTCCTAGGGTCCCTTCTCTTCCAGGTCGGCCCTGTGGACCCGGCAAACCCTGTGGTCCAGGACTGCCCTGAAGTACAACACAACATGTGATTCAGTTTTTCAATTCTCATGAGAACTTTCATTGCAGAAGAGCAGACAATATTTTGACATATGTATTATTTACTTTATTTAGTAGTTTATAATATTGTTAGTGTGCTTGCTGTTGAAAAACATAATGAGTAGTAGTGTGTGTGTTGGATCATTGGACTTGATGACTTTGCATCATGACATTCTTTTCCTCCACTTCATCTGTTATTAGATGAGTTATTTTTTTATTTTGGGATACGTTGTTGTGCATACTCACTTACACAGTAAACCCTCAAATTCAGTAAGTACACCCTAGCTACCACCCAGAAACCCCACAATTACCACCTAATATATCCAGCAACCATCCCGAGCAACCACTTAATTATACGCCTTATTTTCGATTACTCCATGTTGTTCTTCATATATCAGTCAACTCAATGTGTTATCAGTCAAAGTAATATTGTAGTGATGAGTTCAATATGGTGTTTGTGTCACAAGGAGAGTGTAGACTATAATAGTGTACTGTGCAGACAGGCTGAGCATTGTATCTCTGATTGACTGACACATAAAGAAGATTAAATAAAATAATGATAATAATTAAAGTGCTGTGAGATGAGCCCATAAGCTATCAAGCACAGCCTTCCACCGATAAGATGCAAATAAAGTAGAGATACCTACGATTTTCCCTTGAACTCCTTTTTGTCCTTGCTTCCCAGTAATTCCAGGTGGCCCCTGAAATACAACATTTTTAAAATGCAATGTGATAAAAATATGATTGGTATTGTTATAGTATGACACATTTTAACCCTAGATAGCTCTTTAAAGCAGTTACAGTGAACTTTCACTGTGTGTGCTGATTCTGGCGCCCCCTGTGGACAAGAGTGGTAGTGTTTCTACCACCGTTTCCACTGATTTTGTGGGGAATCTCACTGAATCCAACCTGGTGGCAGGCATTAAGAATAACTACATAGAAATACCGTCTTGCGGATGGTCTTGTCTGTTAATGTAGGTTATAAAGAGGCATCAGTAATAAAATGAGACTGTTTCATAACCAGTTAAGAACTCCTTGTAGTAAATGTTGTCTTTTCAAGTAATCCTCAACACTTGTCTACTTACAATTGGCCCATCATCTCCAGGAGGTCCAGGAGGCCCCGGAGGTCCCTTCAGTTTCTGAAGATAAAAAAACACAATGTCTCACTCGCAACATGTCCTTAGGGTATACATGGGTATTTTTAACACTAGTCACACTGTAAATAAAGTAATTATGCAGTACGTTGTTGGAGTTGGTTTTTGGAATAACTGGATTTCAACAACTAACTACTAACTACAAAAGGATTTTAAGTGCATTCATTTTTTTTTTTTACACCTACCGGCCAGGAAGAAATCAGCTTTTTATAGATGTCCTCTTTCTGTAAGGAAATGACAGAGAAAATATTTATCTTATATTGTAAACCTATTTCACTCACAAATGATCTTCACACTGACTTGCATAGAATGCGACAAACTTTAAGAACAATAATCCTGTCATCAAAAATGCAATTATCAGCAAAAAAAGACAATTCAGTTTCTAATTGTAGCAAATTTATCTGGTTTGTGGTATAGGCTATTCACACCTTTACAGTGAAATATAAAGAGGTGATAATAGTTGATTATGTTAGTTATTGTGTGTAACTGATATTTATATGCTGTTTCTTTATGCTGTATACGCAGTACTTTCACTAGATCCAGCAGCTTACCTTGAAAGCCTCCCACTCTTCTTCAGAGGTTTTAAATACAACAATGGCAGGCATCCCAGGAGGACCAATGGGGCCTCTATATCCTGTCCGCCCAGTCCTGCCCATAACGCCTTGATAGCCCTGAGAGGACAGAAAGCAATATGTCTCTTTGATGTGGAAGGAGTTCAGATAACAACAACATCGACAGAAACACAAATCTGGCTCTTTCATTCCAGACTGCATTAAGCCATTTTTGACCACTAGGGTGCAGAAGAACTCTGCTGATCAAAGCAGCCTTGACATGTAAACAGCCTACCAAGCTTTTGGGGCTGTTGTTGTGTCATTTAGCTTCACTATAGCTGGAGACTATATTAACCCTTAAGAGTTCCTTGGTACATTTTCGTACCATTCCGTTTTTTATTTTCATGCTATTTTGGTTTTCAATGAATGAAGCTCAAACTTGCCAAAGGTTATTCATTTTGCATTTTGTTTAGAATTCTGGTCTTAGTTATTAAATTAGCCTAAAATGGCTAGGCTACGTACAAACTCACACATTTGTTCCTAAGGTAGAAAAATGCCGCATTGAAAACCATTCAAAACGCCATTTTTGATCTCCCGTTTATCTTAACGTAAACTAATGCATTCCTTTATGTTAAAATTTCATTTTGGTCTACAAGCTTTCAGTTTTTAATTTTTATATTAGTCCACCACATGGCATTACTTTTTCCCATTCAAGGCATGCAGCAAAATTTCACACGTTTTCTGCAAGGGTGCCTTGCTACTGAAATAAGTGTGTATTGCTATTGATGATGATGTGACTTTGTTTTGGTTCTCGTTCAGGCTCTTGTTCAGGCTATTGATCCAGATGCACTGCAGCCATGGTTATAAGTATGAGCAGTAGTGAGGGAGTAGTCATTTTAGAGATGGCAAGGCATTACAGCACACTGGTGCTTGAAATAATCATGGGGGGCTGGATGGCTCCTCATCCTCCTCCGAGGACTCTGATTCCTCCACAGAGGAGGCCTCAGAGGTAGAGACAGACGATCTGGTGTCTAGCCCTGACTCATCTGAAGACTCATCTGAAGATGAAATTGATGAAGCAGCAGCAAAATGGACTTCAAAAAATGAAAAAAAAAATTGGTCTCAAACAAACTCTGAGACTTTCCACAACAGTGGAGTTGTGTAAACATATTGGCCTTTAAAGGATTAAAATCCCCCAAATATGATACATATTTGATATGTATATTTCAAGCAGAAGTAGTTCTAAAAGACTGACTCATTTAAAGTAGGAATAAATATTGATTTATAAGATTTTTACAGCAGTTTTTGGGAAGGTGGCATTTTTCTGCCTTAGGAAAAAATGTGTACATTTTTTAAAGGAACTCTTAAGGTTTAAATTTGAAAACAAATCTTAAATCTGACTGCGGTGTCTTTGTCAAGCTGAAGTCACTTCACATTCCACAGTTTTATGAGGGCTCATATATATTTCATTTATTAGTCACTGGATATCATATTTCTTTTTAGTTTGAAACATTTATGGTGAGAGAGAATATACAGTTATGTATGGTATTTTATATTTGTGGAAATAAAGGTTACCATCTTGATATGTATTGAATGAATAGGCTATTAATGTAAAAAATGATGTACTTCTTGCAATGCAAGTTTAGTGCATTTTAGTTTAGTGTTATCCATCTCTTTTAGCCAACTATTTCAGGCATTTATCACTTTTAACTATTATCATTTTAGCCCTTTCAACCATTTATCACTTTTAGCTAACTGTTTCAACTTCTTTTTACACACATAAAACATGTCTGTTTACTCTGTATGAAGCTATATGTTTCATCTCCATCAGGCATAAGTCTGGAAACGTCAAGATGGAGTATTGAATTAATTATTGGTGACTTTGGTCAGGTGTATCTGTCCACAGCTATTCTCGCATACCACTGGACCCATCAGCCTCATGTTTTGGACCTCTCGTGGCTGCAGTGGTTCACAATTTTTGAAAAACGTATTATATTAACTGCTCTGATTTATACCATCATTGACTGCTGACTCCTCACTTCTCTTAACTGGCCAGTAGGGGACGCAGCAGCGTTGTGTCATTTGCGAACGATTAGTTCAAAAGATTGAATCTTTTGGGTGAACAAACTGAACTGAATCACTTCCTGAAACAATCTGTTCATTTCTTAGTCATTTCTTTTTTCGTAGAGCTCTCAGCCAGTTGCTTGTGAACATCCAGAGATTCACTCACTGAGAGTGATAGACAGTCACGGATTTGCTCGAGCCCGTCCCTCTCACTCAGTCTTATAATTAGGTGTTGTGAAAATATATATGCTGTAGCCTACATAATAGGGTAGAACTTGTTATAGCAGCTTTGCAAACGGTATCTTTATTCAACTAAATTCTCATCTTACTGGCTTATCCTTCTCGAACAACTGTTCTCAGTTGACCAGTTAGCGAGCTGAACTGAATGTTCATTTTGAACTGGTCAGATCAGTGTGGGATCATCTGCTTTGCCCATCAGTAGACTGCAAGTGATCCACAACTGCTTCAGTTTGAAATCTTGTTTCTGCAAGGGACAACATATGTGCCAGTCAAGTTTTAGTGTTGGTGGATTATTTTGTCCGGCATTTTCCCTTTGAAATTGACATTTTACATCACTTGTGTTTTCATTCTCATTCATATACGCTGGACACACAGCTGGCCCTGCACTCCTTGTTCCCCACCCACATGATCCAGACACACCTGGCAGATATCTGAAGTTTACTGAGACTGAGACTGATATTTTTTTATCATATATCCCAAAGCAACAGCAGAAATACCCCCTGGGGTAAAAGTACATCCTGCTATGAGTCATTTGATTCAATGTTGACACAAAAAAGATTTCCTGATTTAAATTAATACATACTTTGTCTCCTTTAGGCCCTGGTGGTCCTGGTAGCCCGGGTGGACCCTGCAACCCCTGATGAAAGAGTGATAGATCTGGATCAGTGTCATAAAACCAAGATTTATTGATAGAAGCAGGATGGGACAAAAAAAAAGTAAACTGACAGAAAACTAGAGTAGAAATGCAGATATCCTAGGTTATTATGTCTGAAATCTGATTAATCTGTTCGTCTGTGATACTGTGTAAGGGTTAGGAGAGTTTGTAAACTATAAAACTGTATATAAACACTATATTCTGTCACAGAATATTCAGTCTGAGAAACCAGAAGCTGGATTTCACAGTTCAGGATTACAGTACCACAGTTTAGCCAGAGGAGGGACACAATGGCCCACACACACACACACACACACACACACACACACACACACACACACACACACACACACACACACACACACACACACACACACACACACACACTTGCATGGCTTTCTAGGTGGTAGAATTGACACAGATGTATGTTGCCATCTCAGTCATCAAATCTGCTCCACGCAAACTCAATTTCAGTCAAGGTCGTGATGGAAAATGAGATGAGAATATCACACAAATGTGATTAAAATATCCTATGTGGTTTGTATCTGCATTTGTAACAAAATTAACACTCTGTACTCAATGTCACTGTGAATAAAGTATACCAAGACCTGTAACAACAGAAATAACTTCAAATGTGAAATCCAGCATTGATGATGAACATGTAAAATGTAAACAATGTCTTACACTTTGACTTCTGATCCCAGGTCTTAATCCTGCCCTGTGACGTGTGACCGTGTATGTAGGCGGCTCATTGGCTGCTGTAACAGTCTGCTGTGTGGATTCAGTCTCTGATTGGATAAAGGAGTCTTCAGTGCTGAACTGGGAGGTCCAATCAGGTGACGACTGATTAGAATCCCCAAATATGTCAGTGTTATTATCATAAGTTTCTTTTTCCATCTCTGCTTGTCTTTGAACTTCCTCATCCACCCCTAAATCTGCCTCTGTCCCATTCCCCTGCTCTCCACCAGGAAATCGTTGTTGTGGTGGTGTTTCTGTTTTGGGGGAAACGGTTTCCAACCTGTCTTCTATTTCCTCATTTTCTTTTATCTCACTTGCTGAAACATTACTCACCTCAGCCTCCATGTTCCTGGTACTTAGTGCCTCACCGCTTTGTAGTGTGGGAGTTAAAACAGTCAGGTTTGGGGCTGCTGCATCTGTCTGAGGTGCGGCAAAGTCAGTTACTGCTCTGTCGAGTGATACAGTTTCCTCTCTCTGTCTTAAGAGTTTAACTGGTGGGTCTACTGAAACTGGAGGTATAATGACTAGTGGTGATGCCTCCTGTCTCGCCTCCTGTCTCGCCTCCTTTACTCCTCCGTCAGATAAAGGGTAGATGCTGGAAGCAACAAACCCTGATTCTGTTATGGGGCCTGAGATAAGAGTAGCTCTAGTAGCATGGTCCTGTGGTCCATTAGAGAAAGAACTCTGTGTACTTGTATTTTCTGCATCTCCCCCTGCCCCTCCTGATGAGACACCTGGAGCTGTGGGGTTCTCAGGCTGAATGTTGGGGGTTGAAATGGCTGTCTCAACACTTTCCAAGACAGATGTGTTACTTGTTCTGGAGCCATTCTTTGCAGTTTGAAGTGTGTGGACAGAAGGAGTCCATAAAATGTCAGGGTGCAAATTAGAAAGCTGCTCATTTCCAGTCAAAGAGAGAGGCTGTGGTGCAGTATCGCCACTTTGATTTACTTCCTTACTCACAGTTGTTGGTTTTTCCTTTTCTCTGTGGGTTGAGCCTACAGTCTGAGTGTCTGTGTCAGCCTGGGTTGTCACTACACCTTTAATATCCTCTGGATCAGGATATGACTTCAGAGGGGAAATACTGCTCTCTGGATCCAGTCTTGGTGTCAGCTCAGTGGGACCTGCCTGTAGAGTTGAGTCTTGGGGGGGATTTCCTGGTGCAGATGATACTCTGATCGCAGACTGAATGGTCACCTCGTGTATAGCTCCAACTGCCTGGGAAAGGTTTACATTAGAAAAATTAATTACAGTGTTCCCAACATTCATTATGTGTGCTGAACTCCTTCATTAGTCTCCGTTTTTTCCTGGAGAACCGAGAGCAGTAAATTCTTTCAAGATTTATCAGTATTCTACAGTTTTGTAATTGCATTATTGAATATGTCTAAAGCAATAATGGATTTGTCTATTCTAGGGCACAAGGTAAATTACTAAACAACAGAAATTAAATAATAAGAATAACTAATGCCCAGTGGATACAATTCAAACAATCTGCACACTATACTTTATTTTTTACACCATGCCACTACCTCCTGCTGTCACCTGTGCAATGTTCCATATCAATCACATCTGTATATAAAAAGCTGAATATAGTGAACATATAACTCTTATTACTCTTATATTTTCATTATATCTTGTATTTTTCTATTCTATTTTTTATTTAATGTGTATCTGTTGTGTTGTATCTGGAGCTGCTGCAGCGAGTGAATTTCCCCAGTGTGGGATCAATAAAGTCTCATCTCATCTGACGAGACATACTATGAGGCAGAAGTAACAGTTCAGTATTAGACCATCTTTGAGGGAGAAACGTCTGTTCAGAAATGTAAACACTCTCATAGAAAAAATCCTTTTGGTGGGATCACACACAAATATAACATGCAGTTAGTGTCCAAAACAAATCACTTTTTTATGAGACAAACACTCCCTGTGTGGCTTCCACAGACGGACAGGAATGGTGCCACCATAGACGCTTTAAACAGCAGATCACTGTGGATGAATATTATGAAAGACCATATTCACACTAACATGTCATCAATAAATAAAAAGTACTGCTACCATCTCATCGAGTGCAGACTTACATTTCAGAACTGCAAACAAAGGATGGAGGGAGTGGGGCTGGGAGAGATTATTAATGGCCCTACATACCCAACACAGATGTTTTCACTTTTTTAACCTAATTATTGCTCTTCTGATTACATGGTGTGTGTACATATAAAGCTTAATAATATCTCTCAGAACTGCCTGTTAGTTTTGTTGAGTGGAGTTTGGTGAGATCACTCAGATCTCACCGAATCTCAGATCAAATTTATAGTCAGACTTCAGACAGGTGTCTAAATTAATCTGTCTAGTTCTTGACTAACTTAATTAGAACTAATTTGCCATTAATTCTGGGTAAATTAAGACTTTTTTCATACTAAAAAACATGGCTGACCTAGTAGCAACGATGTGAAACCACTCAGCTCTGTTCACTCCAGCAGAAAATGTTTGCCATGTGGAATAACAGTTTTAAAGATATTTCACTGGGAGAATTCAGCGAAGCATGTAAAAAATACAAAAAACGTCAGCTTCAAAATGTCTCACTGCAGTGCAAAGTGAGTTTGCCTCTGGGTAGGGTGGCTATTAGCTAACAACTAACATTTTATCCTTTAGATAAGTCTGTCTTTTGTGAAACTGTCTAACCTTAGAACAAAAATAATATGGCCTTACAGTATAGATCATTCTAAAATACCTTTGTGAAACTGGCCCCAAATGTCTCATCATTCAGAGGTCTCATCAGATTTAATATTACACATAAAAACACAAAAGGATATATTTTTGGATGAGCACAACAATCAATCCATTCCTAATTTACTAGTCTGTTACTTACTGTCCGTTACTTACTGTCTGTTATGAATATAAAATATAAAAAAGAGCAACAAAACAGATGTTATCAAGTGTTTGGTAGCTGACAGTGGTGTGTTGTTTGTACCTGTGTGTGTGTCAGAGCTGAGCAGGTGCTGCTGTGATCCCGACAGTGCTGCTCTGCTGCTGTAGGATCTCCTAAGACGAAGATCATCTGCTGGATGGCGCCCTAAACACACCAAAAACACACAAGAGACAGAAGTGACCAGTTTAAAGAGTTTCATTCCAAACATTGTCTTGTAGCTTCAGTGAAGGGAATTTTATTTAATGATAGCAGTCAGTGTGTGCTGTCTGCTACAGTACCTTTTTTTTTTTTTACACTATCACTAGGGGGCGCCAAGATCAGAACCATTAAAATCATACACGTAGGGCTTTAAAGGTTGCATATCATTTATACAAAGTTATACTAAACTTTTATAACCTTACAACTGTGGTGCAGCAGATGCATTTATGCAATAATGTAAATAACCATAAATTAGAACTTATAGAAAGACTTTAATATAATTGAAGTTGGAGTCCTCCGTGACCTCCACTCCCATTGGTCTGACTGTCCTATGGATCACACACTACTGCTGTTTTTAGCCCTTTTCACCCCAGAGAAAAGGAGGAAATTCTGGCTCAATTGTGTAAGTACCATTTTTAAAATTTGTTTTCACTGACTCATTGTTGATGTATGAGAGGAACACTCTAGATTGACTAAATAGCAAACTAAATATTTTTGCTAATGACTAACTCATGAAAAAAAGATTTATGATCTCTCAATTGAAACAAGGACAAATGCAGATATTAAGGGAACTGTGGAAGTCATAACAACAAGCAGTCAATAGCATGTAATATGCTAGATTAGTTTATCCACTGATTTGTAAATACATTCATCAATCCTTTAAGTGATGTTTGTTTCACTGTCAGGCCTTATACTTATTTATGCAGCTCCACCATTTCCCATTGAGACATAGGAGGTGACATCTTCTACACATTTTATGAGATTTACTCGCTGATGTGAAAATATTCCCCTGCCTCTCATCCTCTCACATGCACATGTAAGAAACCCGCAAACCTGATGCAAAATATTTGAACTACAGGTGATACTTAATGCAAAAGAATTACACGCAAAGAAACTGGTTCACAGCCAATAGTAATGCCTTAATTTACAGTACACTACCTAAACCCCATTAAATGCAAGAGAAGAGCTAGTGTGATTCAAGAGGTTGTCAGATGATGTGCTACATCTTCTAACAACATATTTCGTTCAGAAAAATAAAACTTAGATAACAATTCCAAATCATCTTGATGTAATAAAATGCTCTGAATAATTATTTTTTTTGTCTGGAACTCCTTAAATTGTTTGAATTTGCAGGACATTTTTTGATAATTCAAGTTTTTCTGAGCCCTTTACATTCATTACATAAACATTCAAAATCTAAACAGACACAGTTACTCTTTACCACAGCCTGAGAGAAAGTTAAAATTGAACCTGAATCCATCGGCAACATGATACAGACAATCAGACTTACGCAGCTCAGTAGCAGTAGCACCGCCACAGCACCCTGCATGGCTTCTGATAAAAGTAACTTCTGGACTCCTCTGACTGTTGCTGCCTTACACACTCTTCCAGGCGCTGCACTTAAAAACACACACCCCTCCCTGGAGGACTGATCCCAGAGCTGGCCGGGCTGACCACACATTTACATCCCAGAGAGATGATGAAATCAGCAGACCAAGCCAGACGCCCAAAGTCTCATACAAACACACATATATACATATCACATCTGCTTCCTGTGGCAACACAGTGCCAGACAGGTTAGTGTCCATCTCTTAATACTCAGCAAGTTATTACGCTGCAGTGTGTCAACAACAACACACTTAGGTGGGTTATCTACTGAGTCTGTTGCTGTACAGTAGTTGTACGTCATTTGTTTCCCAGACTGTTAAATCATGGCAGATTGATGGCAAAGGTGATAGAAAACACATTTGTCACTAATGTCGGATTAAGGATGAGTCTACCCTGAGAGCTTCACTCTCACTTCATCAGTCCACTCAAAAGACCTAAACTTACAGAGTTGTTTACAGATTTACACATCTTAAAGGTTTACATGCTCCGTTTTTTTAAACGATATCCCCACTACAATAGACTTTCCCCTTAATTCCTCAATCACTGATGACTGCGTTGCTCTTAATTTGCCATTGAACTTCAAATTGAGCCCTCCGTCCTCCATCTTTTTTTGTTGAGGGTCAGGAGGGGAGGACTGTGGCCCAGGTGAGGAATGTGACATGAGGATCAGAAGAGCGAGGGGCTGCTGCCTGAGGAGGGTTGTGTCGGGTGAGGTTGGGGCCTTACGGTAAAGGGTGTGTGGTGAGGACGTGAAGCTCCTCCCAACAGCGTCAGGCCTAAAGTGTCGATATGCCGTCCCAGGCCCCGGCGCCAGGGGGTGCTCTCCTGTAGACAACAGTCCAGATACAACTCCAGTCTGGACAGAGAGACGGACAGGAAGAGGCTGTGCCACGATCCATCCCACAGAGGAGCAGCAGGAAACCTGTCAGACAGACCTGTGAGAATTTTATTGTCACATATTGAAAATGTTTCTGTTGAATCTTGACCTTCTCGAAGTTATCTCGAGTAATTTAACACCGGGCTGAAACGCTGTGTGTCACTGTCCTCTCTGATTGAAAGTCTGACCACACCCAGCAGTGATGTCACATGGTACTGAAACACCCTTGAGTACAGTTGTACATTGTGGCAGCAAGGTGAGAGGTCAAACCACTGGAGGTCAGAGTCACAAGATTTTCAGAGGGTGTTAAGTTGATTAGTGGTAGTATCAAAAGATGATTAGTTTTGACCCTGCACCATTTTTCCCTCACTGGGACATTTGGTTCCATCACTTAAGTATTTGGTATCTTGGAGGAAAATGTGCCACACATTGCTGTGTTCCTTCTGTTTCCCTACAGTAATGATAATGATAATGTTATAGACAACTGAATACACAAAAAAGGTACTTATATAATTATTATAAAATATATTTTTCCTATCATACTATCTGTTACAAATCCAGGTATGGATCATTATCTGTGGTTGTCTACGTGTGTGTGCGTGTGTTTCCTCACTCATAGTGTTGTTCCCAGGCACTGACGACAGTGAAAAGTCTTGGCCCCACCTTCAGCTGAAAGAGCTCCTCCCCTTCTTGCCCTAAAATAGCCAATAGCGTCGTCTCATCTGCCCACCGCTGACCCAGACGCAGACGCATCAGCACACTCAGCTCATCCGGAAAACTGTCAAGTAAACGTTAACACATTCACAAATAAATGTACAGAGGACTCTCCCACACACATACTCCATCTAACTTGCACATTTTTATTTAATCAGTCTGGACATGGACAGCTGTGAGATGACTATACAGGACAGTATAGATTTTAAACTCAGGGCCGTGGTGTCACAGAGAGACTAAAGACTTTTCTCATAGAGAGCCGCTTCACAAGTGAATGTAAACTGTATCACAAAGCTGACAGATTCAGACGGCATTAGTACTCCGTGTGTAAACATTCAAGGTCAAGTTTAACACCAAAGCCTTGAGCTAAATCCTTTCAACCTAAACATCATGGAAAGAAAAAACCGTCCTAGACAAACAAGTTCTCTGCAGTCACGTGTGACCCTGTCAACCCTCTGAAAATGAAAAATGATCTCTTGTGGTAAAAGATGCAACAATCTGTTTAACTCGCCTACAACAGGACAACAGTCACTACCTAATTGTTTGTGTATGCTCATTTGTGTTTTTATTTTATTTTAATGAATGTGTTAGAGGCAAAAGAAAAATACACCCACTCAGCTTGCTTTGCATTCCAAACTTGGCAGAGTTTGTGTGTAAATTGGAAAGACTTTACAAATTGAGTGTTACGATATGCTGCCTTGAAACCATAACACATAGTAAACTAATACTAGTAAACACATTTTTTTCTTAGTTAAAGGCAAGTAAGTTAATTATTTTTCTTCCAAAGGTACTGTTTTTTTGGCGGCCGCAACATGAAACTTGGCACAAAATTCAACTGTACAAGAAATGTATGTGTTATATTGTTGCTGCACATGGGCATTGCAAAATGGCTTAACCACGCCCCCCAAAATCAGCCCCCAAGACACATACGATCGCCATGTACGAAAATAGGTAACGTGTATCATGACCAGACAAACAAAGCCCATACCCGAAACCCAACAGGAAGTTGCCCTTTTTTAATTTTGTGATCATTTTCTGTTGTATTTTAATGAACTCCTCCTAGGGAATTAAACAGGTCAACTTTAAAGGGCTTGCCCGTGGTGTGGCGTCAAAAATCAATGTTACGTCAAGAAACAAGAAGTTGTTAAAATTTCTGTGTACTGATTTATGTAAAATTTTCATGGTGTGATCTACATGTGATACGCTGGCACATAATCTGACCGCAGCACGCCACAACGTGCATGGACTGTGAGGGCCCTATCATCATTGTCTTTGTTAGAAATACATGTTGATAGAAACTTATAAAAATCTTATCTTATCTTAATTAGTATAGTACAGTAGAGAAGTATAATTTGTGTCAGTTTTAAGTGGAACTTCCTGCTGAGAGCTCTGGTTGTGTTGTGGACGTGACTCAAAGAAACATCCCTATTGGGACATGTTTGCTAAATAAGCTCAGTGTCAATTTTTTTTTGTTATTTTTACCAAACCCTATTTACTAACTGCAAATTTTACCTGAGAAGTAATGCAGTAGTAGGTTACATAAGATGCTGTGTAATACTCACAGAGTGCCGAATACTGCAGCTGTTGGTAGGAACAGGGTGGCATATTGTCCAATCTGATATGCTGGACAACCTCGGTCATCTTCTGTAGTTGAGACATTGTAGTGAGTGGCTGACTGCATGTCCAAGAGCTGCAATAGATCCACTTCTCCAAACAGAAGACATAGATTATAGATTATTAATGTGTTTTGTTGAGGAAAATAACAATTTCAATTCAAATTTCTCTTGACTAATAAACACCAGCAGCAAGCATATTTTTTTTAATTATATTTTGATTACACAAAAAGAAAGATAAAGACCAAATACAAGCAACAACACAAGAAACAACACCAGAGGTTACAGAAAAATATATATAAATAGAATTAGGGCTGCAACGATGATTATCTCAACCATTAGTCAGTCTGTCTGTAATTTTCTTCATTAATCGATCAGTTGTTTGGTCTCTTGGTATGTAATGGTAAAAGAATGTTGACCACTGCTTCCCAAAGCCCAAGGTGACGTTCCCAAACATTCAATTTTTTCAAAGACATTCAGGCCTCTGTCAGAGGAACCCAGAAAACATTCCCACCTGAGCAGCAAATAATACTGATATACGTTAAAAATGGTCAGTACTGTTGTTTTTAGCAGAAGTTCACTGTCTTTGGAGAATGTGGAAGTTTTGGTGGAGGCTTTACACCTCATATGGACAAATCACAATGAGATATAAATTTTTTTGGCATGGGCTTATTAACTTTGGATGTGTAAGTTGTAAATTCGAAGGCAACAATTTTTCTCTGCAGTAATCAAAACAAAAAGCAGCACTCTTGATATCAACCTGATGGTAATGACTGATGAATGAAGTTGTAACTGCTTTCTGACCTCAGAAATTATATGTGGTTAAAAAGTAAATATAACATTGACATTAACAGCCAGATGAAATTTCTGACTCCTCGTTCACTCAGCAGAATACTGGAAATTGACATTTTTGACTGAAGTGGATGAGTAATGCTCTCAGTAACAGGGAACAACTTGTTCCTGTGGTTAAAATAACGCTGAGGAACAGTTTCTTGTCAGAGTTTCCCAAAACGTTCCTTTGTGTATCACTGCTTTTAGACTGCTGTGGAAACACTGAATTCACAAAAAAAGAAAAGAAAAATCAATGTCAGCACCATTTTTTCCCCACACACAGCCATCAGGAATGTATCATCCTAAGGTTTCCTTACCTTTCACGCCTCCAAGTGTCACATTTCCTCCGGCCCTCCCATGATCCTTTGCTATAGGAGGGAGATAACACTGCTGTGGTGTGCTCACTTTCTGAGACAGACCGTCTGGTTTAACTACAAACAAAAAGGCCTGAACCCAGAGCAGCGAGAGCACAGATGAGCTCAGCATCACGTCGTCAGTAGACAGCAGAGAAAGAACTGATGTTGGAGGAACATCTCAGCTGTTACACATGGACCAGAGGGTTGGGCCTAACTGGCATATCTGTCTTCTCACAAACACACTCAGCTTATGTTCTGATCTCTCAACAACAAACCAGATATCTCACCTACGTCTCTGCTCTGTTTCCAGTGCACTGAAAAGCTTCGCACCTGGTTATTTAGGGAATATGTGAACATACACACAGAAACATGCAAAAACACGCGTTCCCGGAGGAGTCAGTGGGTTCAGTATCACATATCATAAAAATCTGTGCACAAGCATCAACCTGTGTCATGGACTCATGGCTTCCCGATTGCTTTGGTGCTGATGTTAAGATTATTATTTTGTACTTCCAATAATCTCTCTGATGAAAGACACATTTTAAACATTACATCATATTAATTTGTTTGAAGCTACAAAAGTGCATCCAAACTCAAAAGGAACAGACACTAGAGGTAATTGTTGCAGATCAAGTGCAGTTATATTTTATTGATAGCTTTTAAATATATATTCTGTATATATTTCATTATTTTTACGAGGACCAAGGTCAAGGGATTTTTGTAGACAGTACAAATGTGTTGGTATCCATTTTCTAAAGGCCATTACGCCCTTGAGGATGTCATTAAGTATATGTAATGTTTATGATGACAAATTTCAAAATGATACAATTCTAGTGGCCTAGGAGTTTAGCTGACCATGAAGATTTCCCCATCCAAAAGGCAAGAAATTCCCCCCCCCCACACACACACACACAAAAAAAGAGAATTTAAAAGTAGTAAAATCAGCCAGTACAGAAAAGAGAAGTGATCTCTCTTTAATGGTCCTTTGAACAGATATGTAAACACTTCTTTTGTTAAAATCATAGACAGGCATCATGATACAAATAAAATATAAACGGTGCAATAAATTTAACATGGATTTATTTTGTACAGTTTATACTACATATTTACCAGAAAGCTTCTCTATCTATGAAATCCAGGCTTGATAGGGAACTCTTTGAGGCGAGTTTCCCCAGGCACAGATTAGGCTGTTCTGTACAGAGACGGACATCAAGGTTAAGTCCTAGGCTGCACTGTACACGTTAAGCACGGTCCTATAAACTACAGGCTGAAGCCTTAACCTAACCTGTATACTGTATAAATCCAGCCTTGCAGTCGATACACTTCAAAGGAGGTTTCTGAGCTAAAATACATCTTTTTCAGTTCAGGACTTTCTGTTTGGGACTTCGGCAGGTGAGTGTGACCTCTTCTGGCCTGTGGATCCTCAGTCCAGATATGTCCTGTTTTCACATTTCAGAAACATGTCAAACTCAACATATTACATTAACACAACAGCACATGATATAAATATACATCTTATTTAAGGGGGGGAACAACAAATGGTCAAAAGTTGTTCAAAGATATGGACAGTGAATGCTAGGACTGAAAAAGCATTAACTCTGCCTGCTGTTTCATATTGACTCTGTTGGTGAAGTGGTTTTAAATCCCATTTAATATCATGGATACATTAAAATAAGAATAATCAGGCAGCTCTAAGACACATTTCTCTCACATATCTCTCATTATCATTGTCACCATGATCATGCATGTGGAAAATTACTATAACTCTGGAGCACAGAAAATACCATAATGCTTGTTTCTACTGACCAAAAACATATGCTTCAATGTGATGGAAACAATGTGGCAGTTAACATATAGACAAACCATACTGTGCCTGTGATTCCTCTTTTGAAAAGCATCCACACTGCATCACATGTAAAAAGGACATTAATTTCTCATCAGAGGCAACACATCCTGAAGAAGACAAGTCCCTGGCTCTATGGGCCGGAAGAAAATGGCTTTAGTCACCTCTCTGACACAACATCGACAGTGGTTATCCAGCACAGAAACGTGAAGAATGAACATCCATTTGCCTTCACTCAGGCTGTCTGTCCTACAGATGGTCGCCCATGAACAGAGCTCTGGTTCAGTTCTTTTGACGGTCTTGTCACGTTATACTGACTGACCTGTAGGATTAAGAGACACTTATAGTCTAGTCTTCTGGTTTTCACAAGTCTTCATTTTGGGTCCCAGATAAACATTTTTTCAGAAGATTTTGTGAAGATAATATTTTACAAATACAATGGTCCAGTATCCTGAGACAAAACATCTCTTATTCTGTAATCTGTTCAAGAACATCAGCATCTTTTTCACACTGCAGAGCCAAAATAAAACTGTACTGTGCTGCTCCAGTTGAAGGTACACTGTCATTGTTTTCACATGAGGACAGAAAAATAACTTGATTTCACTTGAAGGTTTGGAACTTGATTTCCTGTATTGACTATTTATTGATTAGTGACTGTATAATGCCCATGAACCACGTGGATACTCTTGTTGTAAACAGGAACTGGGTGGAATGGCTGGTTGCCAGTTATAAACTGGCAAAATCTGGAAATCTGGATCAACCCGTTTCATTGCTACTCTTACAACTATGCACAGTAAAGACTAACAGAAACCCTCTCAAATGACCTTAACATAAGAACCAAAAGCTAAAATACATTCATCGTATTATAGTTTTACATGCTACCTCTATGTTCACCTACACAAAACGCACTTAGATCAGTTTCTTGGATTCAACAAGAGGTTTGGATCGATGTCTCACCATATTTTGTTCAAATAACAATCAAAACACTAACTTGTGTGGGAAGGCTTGGCAAAACCCAGGTTTGCCTGCAGTGATCTACTTATAGAACAGTCAGTCTCTGCTGTTTTCTTGATTTGGCAAATTTTCTCTATTGAGAGCACACACACGCACACATAAACACACCCATGTCCACACACGTAGCCTCCCTCCAGCTACAGACACACACCCAAGAACACATTGCAGACAGACACCCAAGTATCCAGATAAATAGCAGTGGAGTTCAGTCCTGCCTGTTATGCTACTGGTACTGAGAATACAAGTTCTCAGAGCCACAGAGGAGCCAAAGCCTTGTGGTGCCATGTGGAGCTTCTCTGAGGTGCCCAGTCGCTCTGTGCATCCTCTTCATCTCTGGTTTTTAGCAGCGGTCATCTTCATCTGTGTCACTTAGCAGCTCACTGGCTCCGGTCGGATTCGCCTGGCCCAAGTGCTTCCGGAAATGCCCGTTAGGAACCTGCCAGGAGTGTCTGAGCTGCGGGGCGGAGCTTATGGCGTTGGCCCTTCCTAGGCTGGTTGCCATGGCAGTCTCAAAAGTAAGCGTGTCCTGCCCCTCGCTTGCCTCTCCACCGCTGACGTCCTCATGGAATGGGAGGTAGGGCTCTGAGATGTAGCGGTGAGGAGATGGGTTGCTCGGTCCTGAAACCTGACCTCCGGACGACCCCTGACCTGCAGTGAGGGGGCCACCCTCCTTGTCAGCCCTCCACGAGGTCTCCATGGAGCCATCAGGGCCATCCTGAGGCTGGGTCTGTCCCTCGGAGGAGGTTGCTGGTGTGGGAGAGGTGGTGGCTCGGCAGACCAGAGGGGAGTAGGAGATGTATGGCCGCGGACGAGAGGGTGTCTGTGGCAGCTGGCGCCGATTACGAGGAGTGCTGGACTCTGAGGCCGAATGGGCAGGGCTGCCTGATGTGTTCACCTGCAAATAACACAAGCACAATAGTACAGTTACAGACTCCTTCTACTGCAGTTTCAGCTGATATCCTCCTCCTGTAGGAGAGACGGAGTACTGCTGGTTCTCTGGTCCCTTTTAAATTTGTACAAACCAGCAAGACTTGGGTCATATAGAATAAAAACTGGTGTTTTTACTGTTGTACTCCTACCTGTCTCTGTAAAGTGTGTTGTGCGTGTCCTTCACTAGGTGAAGGGGACCGTCTCCTTTCACATGATGGATCTCGGCTGCGCTCCTCAGAATTACAGCGGGACACATCAGGGGACAGTAGGTGGCGCCGTTCCTTAGATCGCCCTCGCTCGTGACTGCTTGTTTCTTTGAGGTTGATTCTAGGACCTAAGAGGTAAGTAGAGTCAGTTTCAGGTCAGAGAAAAGAAAAACATCCTCATAAATCCCCAGTGTAATATATATATATATATATATATATATATATATATATATATATAAGCCTAACCCCTAACCCTAACCCTTAAGGTTTTTGCAACTAAAATCTGTCAAGTTTGATATTAAAGTCAATTGTGATTCAAAAGCAGCTGAATTCATGCACAATATCTTAAGAGTTGTATCAGATGCATATGTATCAGTGACCTCTGTAGCTCCTTTGACGAGGCCTGTATGTGCCGTCAGGACTGATTCTCTCCAGAGAGTGTTGTTCCTGCCAGAGGCCGTTCACACACTGGTCTCCGATGGTGGAGAAGGAGCGCTTCATCAGCTTACTGTCTGCTGACATCCCAGGCTACAGACACATCAAACAACCAAGGGAGGAATCACTTAAATAACTCTTTCTCTCTCTCATAACCAAACACACATACATACAGACATATAAACTGTAGAACACATTATGTGCTGAGCAAAGTCTACAAACAATGATTATAATGGCTCTTTTAACATGTGTAGACAAATGTGAGTATACCTAATATACCGCATATTAATTTGAATAGTTTAAAGCACATTCTAATACAAGATTTGTTTATGACTAAATATATCAGTTTGAATGAAGGTTATTAATCTTTATTACCTGTGGATCAACAGCCAGCCTGGGCATGGAGGACGCTCTGATAGATGCTGTCCGCTGAGGTGATTTAATAACTGTTGGGTCTTGCCTGGCCTGCTGCATCACTTGGTTATACTCCACTACGTCTGGCACCTACGCAAATACCACAAAAAAAGAGGGCTGGTTGTTTTATTTCTCCTTCCAAGTCTCAAGAATCAAACTGAGAACATTTTACTGAGTCTCTGTGTTCACTTAAATCATATTATTTTATTATTCCCTTGCAGTAGAAAACTAGCAAACAACACAAGGCTTGGGAATCACAGATCTACACTACTTTCCACAAGGCTAAGGCATAATGGACTGCTGATGGGTTTAGTTGACCTAAAGTTCACCTTCAGCTAACTTTTCTTTGACAACACAGTGATTATGCAGATAGGATGTGGAGATATTCAACTGTTCTCAACACTACATGTAGGTGGTTACCAGTGTGTGTAAATGATGGTGGTGGTGGTGTGGGTGGTGATAGGGGTGGTAGGGTGAACGGTAATCGTCATCATCTTCATCCTCCTTCTCCTCCCTGGAGCGAGACAGCGGCTTAAGGAACATCTCTTGTGGAGAAATTGGGCTGAGTGCCACAAAACCTCCTCTGGTGCTGAAGGAGCACACACCATCATACCATCACAAATTATTGTTGGCACGGAAGAAGGGACAAAATGCAACTGAAAAGTCAGTGAACATATTCTACAAAATACAAAAGATTTTTCTCTTCCTATCAGCATAAATAACCACAAACCAATATAATGAGAGGAAAATTAAGGTTGAATATTTACAGAGCAGATCCGGCACTATGCCTGAGAAATGAAAGGGATTTGGCATTGCATAGGATTTCTTGAGGCAGAGAGGAGGCATCCATACGCTGGAACATTGGAGCATTTTTCTATGGGGAGAGAAACACACAGTGGGAGATGGGAAATTAAAACAGGCTACAAATACGCCCCTATAATTACAACATGCACATTACCAGCAAAATGTCATTTTTGGAAAGTGCCATCTCTCCAGTCTGTTTATAAAATAAATCATTTAAAACTCACTGGGCTTTAGTACACACAGATCTCAGGCTAAATGTTAAACCAAACAGATTAAACATGCTAAATTTGAATAGCTAAATGATGAAAATAACTACTAGTACATCAATGGCTGTTGGGTGCATCAAGGGAACAAATTTAAAACTCCAGTGTGTAACATTTAGGAGGATCTACTGGCAGAAATGGGACATAATATCCATAATTATGTTTTCATTAGTATATAATCCCCTGAAAATAATAATTGCTGTGTTTTCGTTACTTTAGAATGAGTCGTTTTTATCTACAGAGTCCGCCATGTTGAACCGTCATGTTTCTACAGGAGCCCAGAATGGATAAACCAAACACCGGCTGTAGGAAGGGCCTTTTGTGTTTTTTGTGGCCACAATAGCTTCTCCTACATGCTTGGAATGGGAGGGTGAAGCAAGGGGGTCGTAATCTGCAACTACAGATAGATGCCACTAAATCCTACACTCTGAACTTTTAACCAGGATTTTGTTTTAACACACCCTATATATTTTTTTCTTTATTTAACCACGTAAAACACTCATTGAGAGTAAAATCTCAAGAGTGACCTGGCCAAGAGGGCAGCATAAACATTGTTACAACAGTAAACAATACAAGCAGATACAGCTGTCATACACTACAGGTGAGTGAACACAATATCCAGTTAACATGAAATATAAGGTTAGGAACAAAAAAAAATTCTATAATTCTTGATTCTTTAAAAGTCCCCCGTAGTAATCAGCTCGGACAACTTCAGGTCCTTCTGTATGTTATTCCAGAAAAAGGGGGCAGCATATTTATATGCCATTTTATACCATGTCATACATATTATAATATGACATGTACCTGTTCCTCCAGTTGCTGTCGGAGCTTCTTGGCCTTGCTCTGCTTGTAGTAGTCCATTATCATCATGGCAGCATAGATCTTCCCAATGGTCATATCACTGGCTGAAAAATGAGACAGCAGAAACATTTACATCATAGATATGACCCTTCAAGATCACATTATCAAATGAAATAACATTTACTATGACAACTACTATGACAGCAAATATATAAATCTTTCTTTTCTATGATATATAAATTATTGCAGTGTTAAGTTGCAGGCGTTGTTGCTGATGTCACCTTTGTGAATGGGAACCAGCAGGTCCAATGACTTCTGAGAGAGATGAGGCCAGATGACACTAATCTCCTTCTGCAGGTCCAGGTCCATCTGATTTCTATCCTCCCCTCCTGGAGATAAAAAAAAGCAAACACACACACACACACACACACACACACACACACACACACACACACACCCACACACACACACATATTAAGTGTTTTACATTACAGTAAATGTGGGTCTGTCTGTGTTTTATATCCGGTCTAACCTCTGGCTATCTTGACCTCCAGGGCGGTGCGGATGAGGGCCATGAGGGTGGAGGTGAAGTGAACGGACATGTCCTCGTCCACAGGCATGTTCATCAGGACTAGTCTCTGATGGCAACAGAGAGAGTCAGTCACAACCCAGCGCACCAACAACACATATCACAATGCAAAAGTGGAAGCCCAGAGCGGCTGTGGTTGATCATAATGTCTTACAGTCCTATTATCTTGTGGTCATAATGACTTATTATCCTCATTATCTCAGGATAACAAATTACAGTTTTGTGGTACTTAATCCATCCCAAGATGACAATTCATTTAGCCAACAGGCTTGACAATGAACAGTTTATATTTGACATTATCAAGGTTGATAGGCAGGAATGTGATTGTGTTACTTTATTATAAACAATATTTGAATAAGTTTCCGTTTGAAAGAGTATGCTCAGTTTGCAGACTCATCCATAAATCTGTTTGGGACATAATTATATAATTCAATTATGATTTTAGGGAAATTAGCTTGAAAAAATGATGAGCAACCATGGCCTTTCTGGGCACCAGAACAAAAGAAACAGTAAGTTTCCACTTTAGTTTATAGTTTACTTTATATTGCATACTTTGCTATGTTTAAATAAAACTACACTACTACACTCGTAGATACAATGGGACAGAGAGGACAACCATGTAATGATTTACCAAATCTTGTTTTGATGATCACAAGAAAACAGTTTTAATTTATTACTGTAAGTCAAGACCAAAAAGGAAGAAGATAGTAATAAGTAATCTGTCTTTTGGGAATGTGGAAATAACAATTTGGAATATCAATGATACAATCTAAGGTCAAAAACAAAACAAAAATCAATTTCATTCTTGCCCTCTACTGTTCTTTTGTGTAGGAAGATCTAAACAGCATGTGCTGTTTATCTAGTTTCATGAAAGAAGATAAAACTCAATACAACACATCATCTGAGATGGAGCATGCATGCAGACTCACAAACTCACACACACAAAAACAAACACCCAGTACACTACATATTACACACAGATCACATTGGGCTGTGTCAGGAGGCACATGCAGACAGGTATAGGTGAGAAACAGAGAAATAAGTATGAAAGACATGAGAACATTTTAACAGCAGACTTCTACAAATGACAAGATTTAGCATGTAGATGTTTGACGACTTTCTGGGTAATGTTCTGTGACTGGCTTCGAAAAACAAACTCCACCAAGACTCTTTCATCAGATAACAGCAAACAGATAACGACGTCTTATTCTTTCTGCCAAGATGCAAAGCAAAACAGGCAAATCATTATTGTAGCGCTTATTATCTGCCAATGACAAAATACAGAAACTTAAAACTGTTTCAACAAGCAATACTGCATCATATAATCAACAGAAAAAAATGCTTCGCTTTTCCAATGTATGACACACAAAATGAGCTTTGACAGTGCTTGTCCTCGTTGATCAAAATATGAAGGCAGTGCCTGTTTCATCTCTGGTGTTTAGTCTACCTTATATGCCAACTTGGAGGGGCATTTCTTGCCCAGGCCTAGAGGTGGTGACATGTTGGTCAACATCTCATACATGTCAGTGTAATGGATACGACCACTGGGGGCGATAGGTAGCCATGAAGATGGGGATGAGAAAGAGGGAAAAAGAGAGAGGGAGAAGAAGAGGGCAAGGAAGGGGGGTGGAGTGATGATGTCGGAGGTGAGGAAAAATTTAATAATGGTGGAGGTGTCGGGGAGTGCGTTCCCGAGGGATGGAGGAGGAAAAGAGCGCAGGAGGGGGTGAAGGGTGATAGAGAGGAACAAAAATGGAGGAGATACAAAAGAAAGGATTATTCCAAGGCATCACGCAGGAGGAAAGAGTAAAGTAGGAGAAATAAAACAGGTTGTATTCTTTCTATGCTGCCATCAGGGCATAGAAATCTGGGAAAGGAGAAAAACCCTTGGACAGGATGAGCAAAGGAATGACAGCCTCGCTGGATCTGGTACAAATGTCAAATACTTACGTTGTGTAGCGCTGTATGTGTGTTTGAGAGAGTACTAAAAACATCTTAAAACCAGATCCAAAAGGTAGAAAGAGACAGGCTTCCCCCAAATTGCTCCACAACTGCATCAAAAGCAAGATTGAAGCATTTTAAAATTAAATTAAAATTAAAATTAAAATGATGTATGTTCACTTATAATCCTGAATGAGGGATGTCCTGTGCCTTAGTACCCTGAGACTGGAGTGTCGTCATTCTTTGACCTGAGTAACACACCCCTAAAGGTCAAGCAGGGCGGTGACAGCCGGTGAAGGGACGGAAAGGAGGGATAGGAGGAAGTCAGGAAAGATCCCACACAAAAGAGGCAGTGTGGGGGGGTTTGTTGACATGGGGGAACCAAACCTTGCATGCCACCCTGTGTGGGCAGTTCTTTCCAAAGCCCAGTGGTGGTGAGATAGTGCGTACAACTTTGTACATCTCCTTATAGTGGATCCTACCACTGGAAAGAACATACATGTATTTAGTTGTGTGTCATTATAGCCTTGTACTCCACAAGAAGGGTGAATGAGGCCTAAATGGAGGCTCTTGTCCTGGAAAGAGCAGTTTTAAGACATCTTAACAGCATAAAATCAAAGATTTCTTTTAATCTGTAATGAAGACGTATAAAAATACTTGAATAACACTTTTTGTCTGTCATTTATTTGTGTTGCAGCTTATTCAGATGATAGATATCAGACACAGTATCAATTTAAATAAATGTGGATTAAGAAGAGCACCTCTTACTTCCATCCATAGTTGTAACTGTATTATGAAGTTGATTAAGTCTGTTTATATTTGACAGCATGACTGTAGAACACATCATTTAACATCACTGAAAATTGTTAGAATTTGTATGTGCACAGCAGCACTATGTAGGTGTAGCATAAAGACAAAGGGACACTGACCAGGCAGCACGATCATACTCTCCCCAGATCCGGACAAACTCATCCAGGTGGTGTGGACCCAAGATTGACGAGTCTCTGGTCAGATACTCAAAGTTATCCATGATCACGGCCACGAACAGGTTCAGCATCTGGACAGAAGACAAAGAGCAGAGAAAGGAGAAGCCGTGACATTTATTATTATGAGATGGAAGGTGCTTGATATCAGCTTAGTGCTCAAAACATAAAGAACAGCTGCTCTTCCTAAGAAAATTAACATGAGACAGTGAATAAGCTAAATATGATAATAATATGATAATAATAATAAAATGTCAAGTTTATCCCCTTGACACAGAAATAAGGCTGAAACATTAAGAGATGTATTGTTGTTGTAGTTTAGAGTAATCATTCACACAGTTTCCTTGTCATACCAGGAAGGAGCTGAAGAAGATGAATGAGACAAAGTAGAAATAGGCGAAGTCAGAGCCACAGCCCCCCTCTGGGTCGGACGTCTGTACTGCAGGGTCCGTCTCACACTTCTGCCCCCCCAGACACGACAACATGATCTCCTGCCATGACTCCCCCGTGGCACTCCTGGACACACATACATTACACAACACCAGAAGGAGGAGGGGTTGGTTAGGACTCGAGCGGTCCAGCTCACAGTTTATTCACAGTTGCGTCTGCCATTTGGAAAGTGCGATCAAAGCATCGAGATGCGCACCACTCACTTCAGAGACAGCTTGTAGATGGTCCAAGTGTGAGACCTACAGTTGAGTAGTCTAATCCATACGTTTACAGTATGTTCTGCATGTAATAGTGTTGACCTTTTATTGCCTTTATATATAATATCAATGTTTTAAACAGTTGCTTTTTTAAAACGTTTTTTTAGCAACTGTTAAATATGAAAGTCAAATGATTTTTTTTTTCATAGGTGAAAACAAAATTTTAAACTTAGACTATTCTTTTATCACATTTAAATGTACAGTAAACACAATATAATAACACTTTGGTCTCGATTTTAGCCATTTTATTATTTGACCCACTCTGCTTTTCATCACCAGATGTAAAACTCTCAAAGTGTCTGCAAAGCTATTTGCTAAGGAGGTAAGTGGTATACTGCAGCTTCTATGTTATTTTGTTTGGATCTCAATTTAAATGAGACACAAACATGGTAACTACTGTAGATTACTGAAGCTAAGCCACTGGATTTAGCAAAGTGATAAAGTCCAGAGTTACCCTGAAGAACAGGACTGAAGATCTCAAGGTGTCCTACCTGAATAGCAGCATCAAAGCACCAGAGAAACTCTTGAAGTTGTTGTGCTGGTTAATGTGAGTCTTGTCATTCAGCTTGATGTTCCCAAACACCTGATTCACACAGATATACACACATAGGCAACACATTAAAACACATCCATAACTGGTAGAGCATGACATAAACTATTTCATTTCAGCATCAAACAAATATACTTCTGGTGCTGTGGGACGCTGGATAAAAATGGTAAATGTTGCATACTGAACATCATCTCCAGAGAAAGACAGAGACTGGTCAAGTGTCTTCCTAACCTGCATGCCAATGATGGCGTAGATGAAGAAGAGCATGGCGATGAGCAGGCAGACGTAGGGCAAAGCCTTGAAGGACTGGACAAAGGTCCACAGAAGAATCCGGATGGTGTAACCTTGTCTCAGCAGTTTGATCAGACGAGCTGCTCGGAAAAGCTTCAGGAAACTCATGTTGAACGTATCCACGAACTGGAGAGGGGAGGGAAACTGTTTACCAGTGGGGTTGAGTGATGTTAGCTTGTCATACGCAAAAATAAAGTATTAATATTCACATGAATACTTAAAATTGAGGGGAAACTCGGTACAAGGTACACTTAAACTATGCGACAAATTGCTATTATTGGCTAGAACATTTATTTTAATTAATTGGATCAATGATAAACCACCTACTGTCACATTATGGTATAGGGAAATATTCAGAGTCCTCCCCCATGAAAGACATAGTGCAGTTGTGAAGGGTAACGAGAGGTCTTTCAATGAAATGTGGGCTCCTCTGCTTAACCACCTACCTGAGGATTTGACTCGGCTAGTGATGAGGGGCCAGTTTTCCCTAAAATGGCCACGCCCACCTGGTATAAATCCATAAGTGTCTTCTCTTGTACTGTGGTTCTTAAATACTGTCATTTTTTTTTATGTTTCAACTCCGCCTGATGTATCACTGCTTACTTTTGTAGAATATTGGCGCTGTTGTGGCTATGGCTACACTAATGGACAATGTGTGTGTATGCAGAGCAATATGGAGAGAGGCTCCATATGTTCTGTGAAGATGAAGGGGGGACAGTAGACTGGGACATTTTCCTGCTAAGAATAGATGGATGGCAATATATATGTATATATATATATATATTTTATATTATATATGTGATATATATATATATATTTTTTTTTTTCTTTTATCTATCTCTGTTACTGACATGATGGCAAAATGTATAACTTGTGTTTCTGTTGAAAACCAATAAAAAATTGTTACAAAAAAAGGAAAAGGTACACTTTTTCTTTTAGAGTCTGTTGATACTTGATCATGTTTTCATTACCCGCAAGTCTACCACAATCTCTGTGATGCTGCCCAAAACAGTGATGAAGTCAAAAATGTTCCATGTATCTCGAAAGTAGTTCTGTAGAAACAGGAAAGATGCTTTGAGACATTTTTAAAGGCGATCTTGAATTCACATTCAGGCTGTGTGCTCCTCTTTTCTCTCACCAGAAAGCCGAAGGCCATGATCTTGAGCACACACTCAACAGAGAAGAGAACAGTGAAAGCTGTGTTCAGGTGCTTCAGTACGGCGTCATATGCTGGCGGGGCAGAGTAATACTGAAAACAGAAAGGCAGCAGGGGTTAAACTATAAGACATATGCGGTATGAGTGGGATAAAAAGGTAGACTATTCCCTAACCAGTTCACTGCAGTGTAACCTCATGATACCAGTCTGATATCAGTGTGAACTTCAGCCCTGCACCCTGCAGATCTACAGGTTGATGGAAGATTCCTCCAGACCCATAAATAGTCCCTCAGTCTCTGCACCTCTCATCTGTCGCACTATAAAAGGAGTCATTCCTCTGGGGGCGGCAGCCACAGTTAATGAGGTCATGCTAAATAGCAGCCCCTGGACATTATAGATCAATATTTAATACAGGCTGAGTCACCCCACGTCTTTCTGTCTGACTGTCTGTCTCTCAGGATATCCAGCACAGCCCAAGAGAAGGCCAGTTCAGGAAATAAATAGTGGTGAGAAACTAAAACATCAGCAGATCTAAATGAAAACATCACAGTGTGTTGAGGTGGTACCTAAAACCGACACATCAGCTTCTACACACCGATGTTTCTAGTTAGGAGTGACACATCTTGGTTTATTTTAAAACCAAAGTGTTAACAGTCACAGGTTCATGACAGAATATGTTGCTGAGAAGCACCACAAGGTGTGTTTTTCCTATTAGCAAACCAGGATATTTGGAAAACGGCACGTCATATTTTAGGAGAGAGGAAACAGATGTAGATAATGGAAGAGCTTGTCATCCTCTCATTCTGCTCCTACTAAAATGTACTGTACTGTTTTTGTCTTTGATTTTCCTCACCTTCATCATCAGTACAATGGTGTTGAGAGCGATCATGGCCAGGACGGTGTACTCAAAAGAGGGTGACACCACAAAATGCCACAGACGGTACTGGAACGTGTGCCGGTTCTGGGGCATGTAACGGGTCAGGGGTTTGGCACTGATGGCAAAGTCTATGCATGCCCTCTGAAATACAGAGAACGGGAGAAAAAGGAAAGAAAGAAGCATGAAACAGTAAAAAAAAGACTATCCACCTTGTTTTAATGACACAGTTGTTTTTTTACTTCTTTTCTGTTTGATTTAAACCCTACAGGAAGAAATAGACATTTCCTACAAGAACATTTATGGATTTAAAAAGACAATCAGGGTACATTTTATCTATTTTGGCTTCACAGACTAGACTGTAAATCTATATTTTGAATGAAGTAATGAATCATACAGTCTCACTGAGCCACACATAAGAAAAGTGTTTCCCTCACCTCATTCTTTTCCAGGCTGCACTCCTCCATCATCTTATCCCCCTGTTCCTGGAAGGTGATGATGATGAGAGCCACAAAGATGTTGACGAAGAAGAAGGGAAAGACGACAAAGTAGATAACGTAGAAGATAGACATCTCCATCCGGTTGCCGTGGCTTGGACCTCTGTCCTCCTCTGTCACATCCACTGAGTGCTGCAGAACCCTGGAAGAGAGACACGATGCTAACTAATGCTAACACTAATGCTATTGTTGTATATCTATATACTATAACTCTTATATAACTATTATCACTCTTTATAAAACAATATTTTAATCATTTTTATGATCCCCCAGACACAAATTAAAAAAGTGCACTGCAGAATTATTTTCTGGGTGTATATGTGTATGTATATATGTATAAAAATAACTGTCTTATTTTACTTTATCTTTTCCTATGTGAATAACATGACTGGACCACAGGCTTTCAATTTGTTGTACAGCCTTGTGTTGTATAACGATAAATACATTTCCTTAATTATGTGAAACTTAAAAAAACTTTTGGCAAGACAGAAACGGCACAAGAACAGGAATAATTAAACCCGCTGAAAATGTACCAAACAGCCATCATTCACAAAATCAAGACTCTTGCAAGAAGACAAGTATTCTTTAATGACACACTGTGTGCAAGAAGATGTACCCTTTTTTAATTTTGAAATGATGTTATGTGCTAAAGCAGCTATTAGATTTACCAGAAACTTTTAGGAAGTATTTGTTCACTGGGGTGGGGATCAAATGCCTATTTGCCATTTAGAAGAGGATATCAATTTATTTCTACAGCAGCAGTCAATTAACAAGGGTTGGAACAGTACAAACCCACAAGCACTGTCACTGAAATATTGGTGTAACCTTATTGTGAGATAATAAATGGCAAAATCTTTGTTAAGTTAATCACATCTATTATATTTCCTTCATCAAAGGTCAGATTTGACCATTACCAAAGAACAAACCAGATGTTAAAAGGTTATAATGCTCATAAAAGCTAATGAGCCCTCTACGAATGGAAAATTATATGAAAGATTCTGCTGAACTTCCTCATCCAGCATGAGAATTAGCGCTCATCTGCTGATTCCAGTCAGACACTCACTGAGGCCAACCCTCTCCAGTGGAAACAGTGAAAAGAGTGAGTAGAGCCCAGATGACGTTGTCGTAGTGAAACTCATGTCTCTTCCAGTCTCTTCTCTTCATCTCTTTCTTGTCCTTCCCGTAGTCAATGTAGTAACCCCTGGAAGAGAGGGAGGAGACCACGCACAACAAGTTGTAACAAAGATGCATCTACTAAAAAAAAAATAATGAAGAAATGTAAGAATCATAATGAACCTGAGAGGATTTTGTAATATTTTCAACAACTTTATTAACTTAAGTTTAGGAGGATGTGGTGCTTTAAACAAATAACAAACCCAAAAAGGAATAAAAGACTGAATAAAGGATGCAAGAAAAGAAGGAAGGAAAGAAAGATGGAGGGAAAAGAAAGAAGGAAATAAGAAAAGAAAGAAGGAAGAAGGAGGAGGGAAAGGAAGAAGGAAAGAGAGATGAGGTGAAAAAGAAGGAACTAAGAAAGGAAGCAAAGAAGGAAAAGAAGGAAAGAAAGATGAAAGAAATAGGGGAGGAAAGAAGGGAGGAAGGAGACACTGATATAAGAGATTATTATAAATCTAAACCCTTGAACAGAGGAAGGAAAAAAAGAAGGAAGAACAGAAAAAAAGGAGCATTACTGGCAGTCCTTCTCTGTGTCCTTGGAGCTGTCGGTGCAGTAGAAAAACTTCCCCTTGAAGAGCTGCACGGCGATGACGGCAAAGATGAACATAAAAAGCTTATAGACGATCAGGATGTTGAAGACGTTTTTCAGAGACGTCACCACACAGTCAAACACCGCCTGGAAGACAGAGACACATGAGATGAAACACGTGTGGTGAGATCAAAGAACGGGGTCTGTAAAGTGTGTGACATTTCATTTTCAGTATATCTGGTAGCTGAAATCTTTCTTGCAAGCAAACACCAAAATCATCTTTTTTACACTACCAGTATTTGCTTATTGTTTGTTGTTTGTTTTGGTTTCCTGACAACATAGCTCATGAATGGAATGACTTTCAGGTTTTAATGTGTCAAATATTGAAGTTTCACAACTGCACTTGAAGACACAGACAATGGCATGAAGACGTGTGATAGGCTTTGGAAAGTGTTCAGAGATAATATATTATATGAAATTTGTAGCTAAAAACATTGTTGACCCTTTGGCTGAAGTTTCCTACAGATCTTAAGTCCGTCTCCCAGTGAGTAGAATGAGAAGTGTGTTTTATTAGTCGCAAACCCAAAATGACTACCTGTTAGCACACAGCTGCTCAGGCTGACTAATTCCCTTTCCCCACTTCTAACCCTCCCCTCTCCTCTCTTATTGTATGTATTCCTTTTCTTCTTTTCTCCTCCGCACTTTCCAATTAGTTTCTCTTTCCACTGAGGAGTGTTTTTGATGGCTTACATTTTGTTCAAGGGATATCCATCTGTGTATGAATTAACTTTTATGCTTTGATATATCCTCCTCTCCTCCTGGTTTTCTCCCTGTAGACACACTACGTGTGAGGTTTGGGGATCCCAGCCCTGACAACGAGTCTTCATGCCCCGGTGCTTACAGTTTGTCACCTCACGGTTTATCACCTCATCTGTCTACTTGTTATTTCTCTGCTCTCAGGTCTGCGACATACAGTTATGAGAGAGGAAAGAGGAGGTATCTTTAAAGTCCCGCTCCACTCGAAAACATAATTTTCTTCTTGTTCCTACAGTCAGATTTTTGAGCTTCACTGTGCAGAATGATGTATGTGCAGAGTTTGACACTAGAAGGATGTTTTCACACTTATCTGCTGAAAGTGGAAAGTTTCTCTGCGCTCATTGAAAATCAAATTTTAAGGAGCGGGGTCGAGCATGATTTGTGACATTACAAATAGTTATGACGTCCACCCTTCTCCAAGATTATATATATATCGCAAAAGTGTGATGTAGAAATTTGAGGCCACCAGTGCACATACACTAAGATCGTGTTTTACAGTGAAGTAGGAGACATGTTGTCCAGCAGGAAAACTTCAGTCAAAAGCAAAGTCCTAATTACACATGTGTCCCGTTTACTAGCCTGGTGTGGCAATACGTTCTGACAAATAGAAGCTATTTGGATTCATAAAACCTATTATAGCCAGCTTGCTGCTTAGATTGTACAAATATAAATGTTTTGTCAATATGCACATGTTACATATCGTTTAATTGAATGATCTGTAATTGATATGTTATTTGATTCATACTGGTTTAAATAAACAATTTGATAGTATTTTCCATCTTTTCTGAGCAAGAGTTTTGTACAAAAACACCTGTCCCAGATATAATCAGATTGAGTTCAGTGACTGAAGCAAATAAAAGCCTGGGCAATTAATTGCAGTTTTATGGTATAAATAGATTGTGGACTTTTTAATAAGGTACAAGGAGGATTTGAATGTGGAAATTATTTTAAAAAATTGTGGAAAAAACACATCAAACACACATTATTGCTCCAAGCAAGGGTATAGGGTATGGGTTTTATAGGGTTTCTATCAGTGTGTCTGAGTGTGTTCAAATAAGTAAAAGTCACACACTTGTAAACCTGCTAATTCAGGAACATATACAATAAAACTGCAGGGTTTACTAAATACATGATTAGAAAAGAAAAGAAAGGATGGAAAGACTAATGAGTGTACTATACTTGAGGGCCAAGTATGCAAGTCCAGCTGGAGAGCTCCCCTACCATACACCATCATAGCAGACATGATGGATGCTTTGGTCAAAATCGCACCCAATATGTCCTTTCAACTTTTAACCAAAACTACACATACAGCATATTGGACAACTGATATTATCTCTTTGTCATTTTTAACATTTAGATTGGTTGGTCCTATTTATAACAGAAATTGACAGAAATATACAAATAATACAAATATAGAAACACAGCTGTGATATCAAAGGCCGAGCATCTCTGACCTTGAGTTTAGGAAGCCTCTTGATGGTCTTCAATGGTCTGAGGACACGCAACACTCTCAGCGATTTGATGGTCTTAATGTCCCGTCCTTTGTTATTTCTGTACAGAGACAGACAGAGAGAGCATCACACCATTGCCTTATAGTAATTATCACTTTGTTTGCAGAACTGTTTTTCCCACCTTATTCATCCATCGTTACAGTTTAATCTGAAATATTCTACTGCTGTTGAATTATTGTCTGAAGTTTGTACATTTAAAGATGGTATTTGTTCTAAAAGAGGAAGACATTTTAATTTTTTACCCCATCACATTGCTGGTGGTCAATCCCACAGAGGCATCATCCACAGACGGACACCAACAGGAAAAAGGAACATGTATATCCACAGTTATAATGTTATAAACAAAATGAAAGAGATGACTGCATGAAGTGAAACATTTACAGCAATAAAGCTCATTTGCAGCTGATTTAAAGACACTTTGATGTTTAGACATATGATTAGTGCGTGTGATTAATTCAAAAATATCATGTGACTGACGAGAGGGCGAAGGCCACCAGTGCTCCCACCACAACGATGAAATCAAGGATATTCCATAGATCTCTGAAGTAGGAGCCATCATGGAGGATCAGACCCTGGTCAATCATCTAAGGACAAGACAAAGGTGTGCAGTGAAACATTGTCCATCACCTGGATGGTTTCCAGGGTTGGAGTCAACTTTGAATTCATATCCTTTTTAGGTATTTTAAGTTTTGGTGTTTAAATTTTAAAGAGCTACTGAACAAGTTGAATTAAATGAGGTCTGACAAAGCTTCTCCAAGTTTAACATAGGGACCCCCACAGCGAGGCAGAAGATAAATCTGAGCAGTCGGGAGATGATTAACAGCACAGGAAAGTGGAAAAAGACATATTCCTGCTGCAGAGGTTTATATTTTCAGACATTCCTTGAATCTTTACAGTTTTTTTTTTTTTTAATTGTTGGTTAATTTTGCTTCTTTTCGACTTATTCAAATGGAAAAAGGAAACTGTAAAAGCACTGCTGTTTGTTTTTGATTCGTTATCAGATTACATTTTCTTATGTCTCCCTAATCTGATGCCACTCTCTGTGTGTGTGTGTGTGTGTGTGTGTGTGTGAGTGAGTGGAGACAGGTGTGCTGGAGTCATAGCAGCTGGACATCATTTCAATAATCAATACCTCTACAAATACAAATACCCAGCCTCGCCACTTAAACTCAGTGAGACTTTAGCCCACGCTTTGAACCATTTTAAATAGTTTTTTTTACATAAAAATATTTACAAATAAATAAATGTCTTGCATTTCTGTTGCTAGCTTTTTCCTTTGTCTAACCCTGTCTACAGTTACCCCACAGTCCTATCTGCTCTGGTTCCAGCCCCTGACTCCAGCCCCTCGTCTTGTCAGCCCTTCTTCCCTGCCTCTGATCCCGGGTTTTTCCACGTTCCAGCCCAAGCTTCCCCAGGACTGCATTCCTTTCCCCTGGCCATCACAATAAATACTTACTACTGTCTCCTCGCCTTGAGTGCTTGCACATGGGTTCACTGGTCTATCCCTAACAGGTCTAATCTTCACGGTTCTTGAGATAGATGGTAGAAAAGCAAACAGGAAATGCCCAAAAAGTTTAGTTTCTGGTTTAGATGCTTAGTTTAGTTCCTGAAATTCTTTGGTTGAAAGAGGTGTTCTACCACCATTTCTTGTAATCAGTCACCACACAGTGACATATCATTATTAGACAATCTTTACGCAGTAACTCACCTTTATAATCATTTCAAATGTGAAGACTCCAGTGAACACATAATCAAAATACCGCAGAACCTGCAGTGAGTGTGAGACAGAAGGACCGTCAAAGAGAAAGATCAGATATATTACACAGATTACTTATGATAACTTGATGGTTTCGTGACATTAAGGCCTATTTTACTTCATAGACTCATTGTGTGGTTTAATGCAAAACAGTCCACTCAAATGATGGTAATATAACACAAGATTGTTCACCTAATTCCTCCAATGAACAACCAGGCTCAGTGTGTCTCAAGGCTTTAATCTCCTCACTCATCAGCGATTTAACTGCCCCCCCCCATCAAGTCACATTAACAGCCTTTTGTAAAACAATTTAAGGAAACCTTTTTTTTGGGAAATGTTTTCTTTTTTCTTCATGGTACTTTTGCTGCTTAGCGTAAATTAAAGGAGCTATTAGACCCAAGGCAGAGATAAAGACTGATTGAAATTGTATCTCAGGAGTTAACAGAGTGATTCAGGAGATGGTAGAAACAGCAGAAATATTCTGGCTTCTATCAAGTCATTAATTTTACAGCCGCCCCTGTCAGACCAATGATATACAGTGTGAACACACAAACCTTATTCCAGTCAGAGGAGGTGGCTACAGGGTCCTCAGCAGCCAGTGCTATACTACTAGCAGCAATGACCAGCAGGATGGACATTTCGAAGTACCTGAGGTTCACCACGTAGTGACACGCTCGACGCACCCTGAGGGAGAGCAGATGGCAGGGTGAAGATATGATGCAGAGGTGCTAAGACTGTAAGACTGTGCAGGCTTAAGCTGTCTGAAATTGAATGGCACCTGGGTTAAACAACATCAACGTTGTGCAAGAAATCTTAACTAAAAAGATTAAAAATGTTGAAAATGGTGGCAGTACATGTAATGTTTGCAGTACCATATATATATATATATATATATATATATATATATGGTACTGCAAACTTGTACATACATCCACTCTAGTGTCCTGTGAGAGGTGGTAGCAGCTTACGGGTTATCGGGTTTGAAGATGAACATGCTGTCTGGAGTCACAGCGTTGACAGGCTTTGTCTCCTCTTCCTCCTCCTTCTCTGACTTACAGGTTTCTGGGTCTTTACTGTTGACTGGAGGAGGTCAGGATGAGAAGAAGAAGACTAGGTAAGGACAGGTGTGAGGAGGAGAAGAGTAGGGTGGGATGAGAAGATGGAGGCTTCACAAAGCCACCTTAGAAACTCACAAACAAAATGGGATTATAATGTAGAAAATATCCACTGAGAATAGGTCGAGCCCAGCAGTGGTGAGCCGAATCAGTGATCTATGGGGACTACCTTAAACGGTGACATGACTCAGACCTTCTCAGAAAGAACTGAGGAGGCATCAATTTACCCTGAAGCACGACTCCGCAACTGCACAGCCTATTTTTCATCTCCAATTTATTCAGAAACTGAATTTGCTGGAGAACGTAGGAGAAATGTAACATTTCCAGAAAAGCCATGCTTTTCCAATTTCAGCTGTAAGAAGGGCTTACGTTGATGAGTACTTGCGGATCAGCTACACCAGCTACTTGAAATGAATCATGTCCTAAGTAAAAGCCTATTCACCCCTGCCAGACCGCACTGAGTTAGAATAAAGGCAGTAATATCACAAGTCACGACAAAACAAATAAAGGCATCTACCAATGTTACCAACTACAGGATGAAAAAGTCACATTATCAGCACCAACAGTTGTACCTGTGATCGTAGAGAGCTCCAGAGACGACTGAACATTGGGAACCTCGATGATCACACTGGAGCTGAGCTGAGATTTATCCTGGTCCTGCTCTGTCTCATTCTCTTCTTTGTTACTCTCTGGGATGGCAGGTGGAGACGAGTCTGATCGCTGAGGAGGTTCTTCCTGCTTCTGAGGACGCTGGTCTCCAGTGTGGCTCTGGTTTCCTGGTGGGTCAGTGTCTCCTCCTTCGCTCCTGTCACCTTGTCTGAAAATGCAGAGGCACGGACTTTACTGGATGGACAGGAGGACAGTGATTGGTTGCTATAGCACACAAACTCAGTGAGAGATTTTCTCTTATATTCAATTTACTCTGAAGTTTTGCTTATTTGGTTGTTAATAGGGAAACTATCTTCATTAATGACAAATGTAGAGAGGTAGGAAACATAGATTAAACAAAGGGGCCCCTCTAGTGGCGTTGGTGTTAAGGCACCAACCGACCAGGAACCGCAACATCCCCCATTTGCATCCAGTCAGTTACATGTCGTTCCTCATCTCTTTTTCCTCATTTCATTTTTCTACTGTTGACTATCCAATTAAGACATACAATGCTCATAATGGAAAAAAACATGTAGCCCTAAAAGCAATAGAAGTTGGTAATTTCCAGAATCATTTCTGGAATCCAAACACATTTCGTTATTCAAAATGAATAAATATTCACAGCACAGTTGAATCTAGATTGTGCTGAAAATGACAAAACATATAGCTTGATCTGGGGTTGTAACACAGTCCTCCGCTTAGATCTGTCTATCTTAGATCTACTGAGTACATAAAAAGTAATGTCAGTATTTTGTTCCATAACAGGTCCAGGTCATTGAAAATCACTGGCATTAAGCATATGAATGTGAATCTGACTGGGGACCTTTGTTGCATCGTATTCCCATTTACCAAATCATTCCTGACTCTCTTGACTTTGATTTACAGAGCGAACATAAAAAACATGTTGGATGAGCAGCAGTTGGTCTGTCTCACCTGCTGTCATCAGGTTTGGACACCTCTTCCCCTTTTTTGGCCTCTGCTTCATTTTCTCCTACTTTCCCTGGATTTCTCTTCCTCTCCCTGCTGACCGAGCGACTCGCCAAGTTGCTCCCATTCCCGGGTGATGACCCTTGACTTCTGGTCCCGCTCTGATGGTCACAGTGATGCAGTGCCCTCCTGCCCCTGATCCCACCATGACCTCCTATATCGGGAGTTAGTGTGTCAAGGTTATCTGGTGGTCTGAACTTCTTTACCGCCCTGTGTTGGCGCTCGCCATTCAATCTGGGGCTCCGGCGCTCGCTGATGGTGTTGCGACTCTGATTAGCACCCAGTTTTCCACTCTCTGTAATGGGCTCTGGTACGACCACAGCCACAGAAGCATCAGAGAGGGGCGCGTTCGTAGGATCCAGCGACTCTGGCACCAGCACAGTCACTGGCGGTTCAGGTATGTCACCGGATAAGGGGGCATCTAGAGGCTTATCCACAGACATTGAGGAACTTGAAGGCTGGTTCTTCCCTGGGGAGGCTAAGGGGTCTGTCAGGTGCTTCAAACTCCCGGATGGCGTGTGCTCCATGGCCTTGCGGTGCAGTGACAGAGGATGTCCAAGCTGGGCTGAAGCGGGAGGCCCATCCTTCTCCTCGCTGGGGCTGCTGAACAGGATCTCTCGGCTGGACATCTGGCGGTGTCTCCGCAGCTGGCTGGTCCTCTGCTCCCACACTGACATGGTCATCCTTTTTCTTCTCTCTCTCCTGGACATGAAAGAGTTAGAGGGGTTGAGTGGTGGGGGTGGACGGCCCTCCCTGATGCTGCCCTGTGCCTCCTTCAGGGAGCAGGAGTAGGTAGGCCGGCTGCGGTGGATGGCTCTTTTCCTGTACAGGTAGGGCCGCCTCCTCCGGCTTCCCCTGAGAAAAGAAAGAGAAGAAAAAATTTCAGTATATAGAAGCAGACACGGTTTAATTCTATTCAGCGCCACATTTAACATACAGAAGGTGTAAATTAAGGCTATTCTTAGTGTTAGCATTTGTTAAGGCATTTAATTTTAGCTTTATTGTTATTGATCCAGGTCTGAAACCATTTTCGTTTTTTGCATGCTGTGTATTTTTTTTGGACTCAAAGTTCTATTTGTTTAATGATATGTAAATTAGCAATCAAAATATTTGTGCCAAAAAAATGAATATCACAGTACAGAAAGTCCTTTTGTCTAATCTGTGAGTGGTTTATCAACAACAAAGGGAGATTTAATTTCAATATGAAGCCATTTACTGGATCAATGAAGATGTTAGGTGATAAATTAACCAAGCCAGGAATAGTTGTGTGACTTTACTAACAAAAAGAGTAAGATGCAGAATGAAATCAGTGGAATAGATATAAAAATGTGGAATCAAATAAGGTTGGAGAGTTGGGAGGAACAGGACAGAGCATGAACAGAATACTATACAGGATGGAGTCTGGGACATTTACCCATTTAAGAAAATCAGACAGGCGTTAGTGAGAGATTCAGAGAGCTGAACAGGCAGTGTTACTTACTGGGGCGTGGACTCTTGTGTGGTCCGTGTTATCAATGAGCGATTGGTTGAAAACAAGACATTAGTGCTTTTGTGAGCAGAGACAAAACAGGCCAGGAGACACACAGCAAATGATCCTCAAAAAAAAATAAAATAAATTGACCTTTCACACAAAGACCAAACCATCTGTATATAGACTGTTAATGCCATTTGCCAGCTGCTCTGAATTTGTTAAACATTGCTTAAGGGTAAAACAGCTCTTTCAGAAGACTACACATTCAGATTAATTATTCATTTCATATGTAATAGCTACATCATGTATTCTGTTTGCAATAGAATATTTCCACTGCGCACATCCCTTCTTTAAATGTTTGTGATGAATAAAGGATCAATTTGGAAGTCAAAAACTGACTAGACTCTTGATGCTTTGGTGTGTGTCTCCACTGGAGCCAAGCGGCACATTGACAAACAAGATGGTAGCAGTATTAGAAACAATTAAACAACATTCATAAACATCAACAGTAAGCGTAACATAGATAAGAAGACATCGTAAGTAAGATTGAGATGTTAGACAGTCTGAGCTACAGTATGGGTAGAGGTAGAAAACACAGAGATGGGCTCCATCAGCAAACACAGGAAAAGAGAACATATTTAGATAACCCTTTGAACAAAACCACCACATTGGGATGCAGCTCTGAACACCAACGCCACCTCAGAGCACTCACACATTAGCATTCTTTTAGGACATGCTAGTCGAGCTAAATGAGGAAATTCATGTGCTGAGCTTCAAAATGTTAGCTTAAAATATTCAGAATACTCAAGAGCATTTCGGGGAGGGATTAAAGACTTCACAATGGAAGAAAAACTGTACACACACTGAAAACACTATCCAAATATTCCAGTTTCAGTATCACTTGTGATACTGTACATAAAAAAGCATTCTCACAGAGGGTGTGTGTGTGTAATTTCTGTTTTTCTTCCTTTGATCATGCTGACCAGATGCATGCGTTTATAGGGTGAAATTATCATCAGCCTCCAACATGCTGCATCTCTCTTTTTTTTTTTATTAGCAAATGCTGTCATGCAAGTTTCTGCAAGGTCAGCAGGGGCAGGTACCGCTGGGGTTTCAGAGCTGACATCGGAGATGAGGCCAGAAACCCTTAAAGTTCAGAGTGTCCTCTCTGAATACAGATGCCGGCCCAGACGACCCCGTGGTATTCCAGTCTTCACTATGGGCTCTGACAAGAGCCTGACCCTCAGCTGGCTAAACTGAAACTAATGCACATCTCTAGTTTTCTTTCTGCTCCAATTTCATATGCATTGAGTACCTTTTAGGAAAATGGCAAGGCCTCGAGACAGAAAGAAAGATAGAAAGGAGGACAGGAAGCAAGAAAGAAGAAGGTGCATATTGTCATATTAATAAAATGTTATCTTGTAAAATCTTCCACATGCCCATGCAACAAACTGCTTGTTTTTCAATACACAGCGTGCACACAGAGCCAGAGTTGCCCCACTCTTGTGCATGCACATGCACTTCCACCACCTACGACAAGACACTGTGCAATCAATCCCTGAGAAAAAAGACAATCTATTCTGCAAGCTGGAAACCTGAGCATTGAGAAAACAAGGTCGCGTTACTTTATGAATCAAATTTTCCACAAGTAAGATCAACAGATCAAAGCCTGCACACACTTTATTTGACCCTTCCGCTCTTTCAATCGAACAATTTCCACTTTGCTTAATACGGAAGTATATTACTGTAACGGACACTCCATGTTAATTCGGACAATAAGTAACCCTGTCTCCATGACAACAATATAAGGACCTCCCACCCCGGAGTGGAACCAGTAACCATGGAGACATACATTAGACTTCAATTTGGCAGCAAATTACAGTGTTGGGAGCAGGCAGAGGCTAGATAGTAGGGACAGCACCAAATACTGATTTTTTTCAACAGGCCCTAAGTGACATTTAAGTGCACAACTTGAAGCTCTGTATTGATGACCCTTGGCCACCATCTATAACTGTTCTGCATGCCGTCTTCGTTGGTAAGCTAAATCTATTGCACCACATGACTTAGCAACTCGTGCTAAGTGTTGGCACTGTGGGTTAGTCCTATATAGACACTCCCTGGAGGAAGGAACGAGGGAGAGAGGGAGGGAGAGGAAGAGAGAGACAGGGGGAGGAGAGGAGGAGGTCAGGCAGGGGGAGCAGTTGCAAACAGCACTTACTCTGAAGACATGAAGGAGGACAACGGTCCGACCTCCTTCGCCTTCTGGAGAGCGTGCTTCTGGTTGAATGCTGCCTCTGCTTCCTCTTCATCCTGATCAAAAGAGGAAAAAGAGCAAAAGGCGTCTGAACAACGGTGGTGTCCGTGAGTTTAAATAATTAAACAGATTCAAAGTGATGACGACAGAAGAGCATAACTGGACATAGCAGAGTGGAGAGATTATTTAAACTATGTAACAATAATAAAAGCAGACCAGGCTTATTCCTTCACTTGTCTCTCTTTTGTTATTCACTTTTTTATTACCTTGGTAAGTTCTTGTGCATTGGCAAGGTTGTCCACAGCGATGGCCAAGAAGACATTCAGCAGAGTGTCTGGTCACAGCTGAGTTAAGGACGTGGTCAAAGTGCAACCCAGCAACCCTGACTACTACTGACACAACCCTGACTCCTCGATAAGAGACAGATAGGAGTTGTTTGTTTTGAAGGACACATTTTTTCATTTTCTTTTCAAAGGTTACATTGTTCTGTTGTCTTATTGAATACACTACGAAACTTCTTATTGACATTTCCTATCTCTTGTTTTTATTTACAAATTTGGTGTTGAGGTAATCCAAAACTAACGGAAAGTAATCAGGTTGCGTTACTTTAATATTGTGATACTTGGATTAAGTTACTGACTACAGGTATTTAGTAATTTTATCGGATTACATTTTTAAAGTAAATCTCCCAACCTTGTTTATTAGCTAAGCTTAGCAGCTCTGTTACCGATACATTATAGCCTGATGCACCCATCCTATGATACACCGCATATCCCAGCCTGGTTCCTATTGGTCCATGATAATACATAACGCTTCCTGTTGTCAAACATATTATAAACATATTATGAACCAACATACAATAATATGAATAACCATACACAGATAATGACAGATCCAAAACAAAACCAAATTGGATACCTTTACTTGAGTAATAATGGCAGTCAGTTAGCTTAACTAAACTAAAACTAAACTAAAAAGAGTACTGTATATGGCAACCTTCCATTTTTCATAGAAAGAAAGAAATGTAATGAAGGATACAGTTTCCAAACAATGTGAGCACTATAAAGTAGATAGAGGACCACATGCCAGACTTCACTCCTCCTTGAGAGCGAATACCGTTGTACATCACCTCGTTCCAGTCCTCTCCAGTCAGGATCTGAGAAAACACACCCACAACAACACACAAACAATATCATCCACAAAACATGACTGTTCACTTCACATTTGCTAAAATGTTGCTATCTCAAAATTACATTTCCTGCATGTTGCTGTAAAACACTTTAGAAGTAGGGAGCAATAAATTGTCAGGTTTATTTTCAGACCTGAAAGACAGTCATGATGGCTGCAGGAAAGGTGTCAAAGTTTGTCGGAGTATAGTCTTCAAAGATGAACCTGTGAGAAAGAAGTGACACATACGGCCCTTGAAAAAGCAGAGTTGGGTCTAGTTTTTATTTTTTTGGTCAGAAAGAAATCAATTCTCCTCCTCTCCATGTGCTCTGTATTCTAGAGGCCAGTTCATACACAAGGCAGTGGTTGTGTACCTCAGCCAGCCTTTACTGAAGTGACAGCTTCAGGGAAACAGCCTTCCACTCGGGGGGAAAACCAAGCAACACTAGCTGTGTGTGTGACAAAGGCAGAGTCTTAAATCTCGATCGAGCTCACAGTCTCTCTCTATAATATAATGAAAACAGCAGTGAACAGGCGAAAGGACAATCTATTCTCCCCTCAACTGCGTGTATTCAATAAAGAGGAATCTACTGAACCATGAAGTCTACTTTGGCCTTGTTTTTATGTTTGTGAATGTGTCTTTACTGGAATCACAGCAAATGTGCACCGAGCTGAGAGGGAACGAAAAACTGTTTAAAATTGCTGCCAGATTGAGTAGATATGTCTCTCTGCCTGGGTGGTCTCACGCCTTTACTCAGTTTCTTAATGGACCTATATGGATTGATGCACAGAACTATAACCATTAGTAATTTTATTCAGAAGACTGTACATGACAATCAAATGTTACCTGCCACCGAAGAGCTGCATGCCAAGGAGCGCAAAGACAACGATGAAGAGGAAGAGGAGGAAGATGAGGGAGATGATGGACTTCATGGAGTTCATCAGAGAGACGACCAGGTTTCTCAGAGACGCCCAATACCTAACAGTCACAAAAATATCACATATAACATGAGAAATGTGATACTTTACTTAGATTTTTTATGAAGACTCAAAAGGGAACGTGTGTACTACTGCATTTGTTGCTACTGCAAGTTAAAAAGAAGAGGGCTGCTGTGGCCCGCTCCTCATCTCTGCTTGAGGCTAGCATCCTGAGGCTACTAGCAGGATACAATTGAGTCTCCAACCGTACTGCCCACATTTATGCTTTTTTCCCCGCTGTGGGTAATGTAGGCACCGTTTTCATATGGAAGTAGGATTCATGGAATAAAAGGAAGATATCTCTGGTTCTGTTGAATCAATTTTGATCTCTTCTTGAGTCCGACAATGTTATAGGAGTGCTAAAATAGTGAAGTAGTCTTTTAAAACACAGACAATAATCATGGCCATATATTTAAACATATAATATAGTTTCCTGTCAATCTTTTTTGTGTTTGTTTGTTAATATTGTCTTGTTGACAAGACAGTTGTTTACTAATCCTAAAATAAGAATCCCAAATGCAACACAGAATCCTATATGAATGTAAAATATAGAAAAGTGAATACCACAGCAACATGACAAACGTAACACTACTGCTAACTTTCAGTCAGCAGTAAAATGTTCTTTGTAAATAATATGAAACATCTCAACAGATGGCAAAGAGTGGGGAAGGCTGCGCCACAAACTTGGTGATCTTGAAGATCCTCAGCAGACGGAGAGCACGCAGGACACTGATGCCAAAGGAAGTGCCAGGCCTGAAGAAACCCCACAGCACTTCAAAGATGCTGCCAACAATTACCTACAGAGACATACATTAAAGAAAAGGAATGATGTCTTTAATACAAATACACAGAAACAAATGTGTGTATACTAACATCAGACATAAAGAAGAAAGGGAGAGAGAGGCAAAGATGATGCAACACAGACAGATGAGAGATAGAGGAGGAAAGGTCTGATGCTGCATATTTTAAGAGCACAAGCAGTTGGATTTTGGGAAAAACAAATATGTAGAGAAGGAGACGGAGCACTGACACTGCAGTCGAAGCAGTTGAAGGAGGAGTGGAAGTAGAGACGTGGTCCCAAGCTGTACATCTTCAGAAACATCTCAGTCAGAAACAGAGCGAGGAACAGGAACTCTGCATAGTCTGGAACAATAAAAACAGGCATTTAGATCTTGAAACATACATAGACCATTGCAATTATACGATAAAGGAACAACTTCAGGAGCAACTCCTAATACAAGGTGTCACTGAAAGTGTAACTCACACAGGAAGTTGGACAGCCAGAGGGGCTGGTTGTGGTGAACAATGGCCACACACAGCGTGTTGAGAGCCACTAGGCCCAGCACTGTCCAGTAGAAAGTGTGTGTCTTCACCACACGGCGGATGGAGATGCGCAGGAGACGCTCCTTGCGGCGAAAATACGCTGTTGGACCTCGCTTGGCACTCCTGATACTTGCTCTGGCCATGGGTATGCCTTGTGGATAGAGAGGGAAAAGTAGAAACTGAGGTCTAACTAACAGTGCTTGTAGAGCATGTCCCATTCTCAATCTTGAACTCCCAACAGTGTGATGTTTATAACAGTATCAAGTATGCATTTCTAAAGGCTGCAGCAGAGCACAGTGTGTCCTCCTGGAGTATGCCTTACACTTTATGTGAACATATTTATGAGCCTGTCCACACTCGCACTTACCCACAGAGGAGATGTCACCATATTGTTCCTCCCCTGGATGCCCTCGATGCACCCCATCCATCCCTCTCCTCTTGATGGTGGTGGCTCTCTTTAACACTGCGGACAGAGCAGGTTGTACATAAGAAGTCCCAGAACAAGCTGTTCAAACTGTACAACCAACACATTTTGTGACATTAGAGGGAACATACTGCGAGGATGACTTTTGGGCAATGTGACCACAAAACTCTTTTTGCTTTGATGACATTATGCTGAATCACTAAACATATTTTTGACTTTATTGCTGGCTAACATGGCCCAAAACTAGCCTTGTGTATGAAAACCCTTACATTTTTCAGACACTCCAAGGTAGAGTCAGAGAGTATGCAAGTGCGGAAACGTTTAATGCAATGAAAAGATAATGATGAAGCAAATGATAAGAAGAAAGTGAAGCTCATCTGCCCAAAAAGCTAATGTGTGTGAAGTTTTAGCTGAGAGGGAAAGTTGAGCTCATTAACACTGCAGTTGAATGAGATAAAAATGATCATTTAATGTTAGTGTAACGATCCAAACAACTGAATGGAAACCTTCTGTTACTGTTTTATGAGCTCCGTCATGGCAAACCATGCTCTGAGGCGTCTTGACGGTCCATGCATTTTTCTTATTTGAGCTGTGTTCTAGTGCTGCTATACAGTATCAGGGGGACACGCCGTGCAGTGCACACATGCTTGAGTGAGTGTGATGAGTATGTTTTGACCTTTTCATTGACTGGTGTGTTTATGATTACCTTTCATTCTATCCTATCCACTTTCCCACTACCTTCGTGATTTCTGGATCTACTTGCAGTCAATATTTGCTTCGGGACTTTTTTTTTAATAAGCCACTGATCAAACACACACAGAAACACACAAATACACAGAAATATTGCTGCCATTTTACACACACACAAGAGTGTTTGCTTAAGGCAGGAACACTGAGTCCTGTCAACACACACATACACACATATACAAGCACATGCTGCTGCCTTTTCAGACCAGTGGTTGCTGAGGCAACGGCAGTGCGCCGCCTTTCTTTTTAATCAAAGCTATCAGAGCTTCTGCATTTATTTCCATCACAACAGCTGGAGCCACTATCTGTTTTTACTACAGATGTGCATCATTCAATTTATTTTTACCTCATCAGAGTGTCTTTGTACTGACAGCAACATACTGAACAAGAATCATATTTGAGCAAAGATTTGCTTTCCTTTTTCTATGTTAAAGTGTTAGTATGCGTGCATTTGAGTGTCTCTGTGTGTGTGTGTGTGTGTGTGTGTGTGTGTGTGTGTGTGTGTGTGTGTGTGTGTGTGTGGAAAATGGGGTGGTGAAATTGTTGAGGGAGAGAGCAGAACAGAGGACGGTTCTCACCATAGGCACCACCTGTACTCCACTCTGGGAGACTCCTGAGAGCTGCCAATCAATCAACATTTAATAAAAGCTCTGCTGGTTTAGTGAGGAGGAAAGGTCAAAGTAGAGTTGAGAGGGTCAGAGCAGGCACTTAGCTGTCTGTGGGGCACAGTGTCTAGTGGCAGGTTTAGCACTATCAATGCTAATTCTCTCTATGTGGCACTGAGAGCAAAGTAATGGTGTAAGTGATCTGCGCGCCACAGCAGCAACCAAACCTTGGCAGTACGATACATCTTGACACAGTTTACTGGTTTTCTTGCTGCAAGAGCCACGTGAGCAGACCTTTGAGGCTCTAGGCAGAACGGTGCTTTGAGCTAAATGCTAAGAAGCTCACAATGACAATGCTAAGATTCATGACGGTACTGTCAGCCTGATAGCCACTGTGGGGCCAACTGAGATCGCAACATCATTTAACTTTGATAGTTTACTTCCATAGGAATGCTCCCCTACCTTTTGGCACATTTCACTATGACTGAAACCTACATGCAGGGATAATGTTTACCATGTTAATCATCTTAGTTTAGCATTTTAGACTCTGCTAATCTGCACTTATCAGCTGACAGCTGAGGATAGTATTGCAGATATTTGGTGATGAACAAACTATAATTTTAACCTGACGATGGCGCTAAAAGAAAAGTCAGGGGATCATCAAAGTTGTTGCTGTGGTGCTTTGAGATTCTTTTGATGCTAACATGCTTGTTTACCATGTACACCATCTTAGTTTAGCATGTTTGCATGCTAACATTTGCTGAATTAGTTTGGTCATGAACTGAAGTATTGCACAAATAAAAATTTTGATCTGATGGTGGTGTTAGATAAAAGGTCAGGGGATCGCCAGAGTTATTAGGATTGATCCTGCTGGCGACATTAATATCTGTACCAAATTTCAGAGCTTCTAATACTTTTTACTCAAAACCACAAATGTGAACGTTGTGGTGGCACACAACTAAAATCAAGATCACCCAAGTTATTAGGATTCATTGTCTGGGGAACCAAGAATCTCTGTTCAACTTTTTGTGCCAAATCATCTAGTACATGTAGATATTGAGATATTTCACTAAATACGTGAATTTTGACTTGCTGGTGGCGAGGACAGATTAGGGGAACACCAAAGTCTGCAGGATTCATCCTCAAGGGACCCAGGAATTTGTGAATAACATTTCATGCCAATCCAGCTATAGTTGTTAAGATATTTCAGTCTGGACCAAAGAGGTCCAACTTAATTGGAAAGGCTCCTATATCCATATCTTAAAACTAGTGTGTCAATCTAAAATAAGACAAATACACAATAGAGACTTTAATAACATATGCCTGGATAGCCTTTATAAAGCACATCTGCATCAAGTGTACATGCCAGCATTAAACAGTTGAAGAGAGACAGAATGTAAAGCAATGTGAGGATAGCAGAAAGACAATGTGCACTGTGAAACCAGGAAAAGACAAAGATCTCTGCTGACTTACCATCGAGGGCAGAAGGTCCTGCATTCTTATTCTCCTCGGCAAGCATCACTTCCTCTGGAAAGCAAAAAAAACACAATCAGAAAAGAGCACCAGAGGGCTCAGATGGAAAGAGATATACTGGCATCTTTTGTAACTATATTTATATCTCAATTGTGGTGGAATAAACGGCTAAAAGAAAACATCAGATAGTCCTATGTTCCACAATTTACAGGATTAGTCTTAAAGCTTAAAGTGAAATATCGATTTTCCTTTTCTCATCAAGAGCCAAATCCTTGGTCTCACTGAGCTGTGACTGAGACTAAAGCCACCTGCTCTGTCGATCCAGGCCCGGTAGCCGTTGAGCTCTCTCTCAATCTGCTGTTGGCGTCTCAGTTTCATGAAGGCCCTGCGGTTTTCCACCCTCTCCCTCTCCTTGGCAAATTCCCTGCAGAAACAAACCACAGACTCATTTATTTACTCTTTGAGGGTACAGGGATTTATAGTCACACGGATAAATAATTCCTCTTGGAGACAATCACCGGGGGAAAAGCTATTGCTGTCTTGAACAAAGCTCTTCTCATTGTTGATTCAACCACAAGAGGAGAGGAGAGAGAGAGAGACAGCAAGGAAAAAGGAGGTCTGTTCTCTCTCACTGTGGAGATAATGACAATGGATCCCTCATTAACCTTTCTGTAAAACTAATTAACTTGTATAGACTTTGACACCATGTACTGAAACAGCACAGTTTGGTTTGACAGTAGCTAGTTTGCCAGCCACTCAACCAGTCAGTGAAAAAGCAAGTTACACTGTGTCGTCTGTCCTCCAGCCGAGCCTGCTAGATTCTAATTCAACAGGACAACAAAACCAGCTGAGTGTATGCTTGTAGCCCATTTCGGGGGCCGTCTACTTTGAAGGATGTGGCCTATACTGTACATGTAGCCTTGGAGGGACCTGGAAACTACGCTGAACCTGTGCCCTACTTTACAAAAGATTCAGTCTATCTTGACAGACCAAAACTAATGGTGCATTTTGAGTGGTCATTAGTTAGTTAAGTGAATCCCCTTTTCCTGTGTAGGACATATGGCCATCCCTATTTATTACCTTGTTGTTCCAACTTTCAAAAAATGGGATAAAAGTTAAAATATTCTCTTCATTTTCTTGCTGGGGCCCCCTACAAGCCACTCAAGAACCCTTTTCAACAGTTTGAAATCCACCCTGGGTAGTGATATACAACATGTGCAGGCTGCTTATAAGACAATTTCTAATCCCCACACAGCAAGGTGCAGACCAGTGTGAGCTTCAATGCAAGCCTATCAAACTTATAAACACACCGCACAACTCTTCTCCTGTGCTTTATTTACCAAAACGTTTTCAGCCATCTTGCCTTCATTAGGGTGGCGTCTGAAGTTGTTTCCCAATTCTTTATATAAAGACAAGTCAGTGAATAAAGCATTGTGCACTGGAGAAGAGTTGTGTGATGTGCTGCTGATAAGAACAAACAGTGGATTGTATGCCTGGGCTTTGACAAGGAGCAACAATGTGTTGAAAGGGCCACTAAGGATATGTAACACCATTTGTGTTTAGCAGGAAGAAGGCATCAAATAGGCAGCCCCTTATGTGTGACACACAGACAGCTCACAGAAATTTGCATTATGTCATGACTCCATAAAAAGCCAGTGATAATCAAAGTATTATACTTGATGATAATAGAATATCCATCACAAAAGGCTGAAACCTTGATGAGTTTAAAATGAACTTGAACTGAAATGTGAGCCTACCCAGAGAGGACTCCCAGCACCAGGTTCAGGACAAAGAAAGAGCCGATGATGATGAGAGGGATGAAGTAGAGCCAGTTCCAGTTGGGGCCCAAGGCATCGTCGGTCTGAAACATCAAAATAAATTCTAAATTCAGTAAAATGAAGTCAGGCTGGAGGAGACTCATGCTGCCATTGGAATATGAGATAAAAATACACAAGTGTAGGTGTTTGGGTGGCTGCTGAAGGTTCCAGTCGGAGTCCAGGCGGGGCACCGAACAGAGACATCATGTGTATTGATCTGCTCTGGCCTCACACAAAGAATGCGGAGGAGAGTGAAGGTATTCTGTATACTGTATGAAGCCAATATAGAAACAAAGTATTGCACCTCTACTTTATTTTACAGCACCTGGACCTGAGAAAGTTTCATGATGAGCATTTGAATGTGTGTTTATGTACACATATTCACGCCTAGTGTGATTCTTCGGTACAGTGACTGTTCATATGGGCGTGGACCTCTGTGTATTTAATGTTGATTAAATTGACTACCGTAAACATCAGTCTGTACCGTATGGTCAGCAGTCCTTTTTTTCAGCAGCATGTCGTCCCTCTGTTTCCTCCCTCCCTCTTTCTTCATCAGCAAAGCTCATTCAGCATCACTTTAGACAACATAATACAATCACTCTGGCAAATCATCTGCCTTCATCTATCTCAATAAAAACTGAAAGAGCAGGCAGCTAACCACAAATTACACCCTTGCACAGCAGTTTGTGCTTCACTGTGACAATCTGAGGTAAAAACATTTTTTTTTAAATAAATGCATAAAAGCATACAGTAAATGTTCTGCATCTATTATCTATGTTTCCTTCCTTTCTTCTGATTAAAACTGGCCAAAGTCATGGAAGTATTTTACAGCCGAGTGAAAAAATCTGTAAAACTTTTTTCTTGTTATCTGCTAACTTGTGAACGTCACTGTTCCCAAACTTCATGCGTTGGAGTTTTTGATCAATTCATTTTCAGTTTTTGGCCTTGAAGAAGAGTTTTTTTCAACTGTTTTTTTCATCTTATTAGATTAGATTTCACCAAAAACACCTTGGATCTGGAAAATACTGTGTTTGAAAATTGACCAAAACTGACCCTGAAACACTCAGAAATGTCTGGCTGCAAAAGCTTTTGGAAACGTTTCCTTCATATCTGAGGCAATAACAGTACCAAATCTAATTTTTACATTTATTTTGCCAAAAAATAAATTATAGAGAAAAGAATAAAAGTTAACAAAATGGTGCAGTCTCTCTCAGAATACGAACTAAATTGAGAGAGCTTTTCTAATGGCAGTACTGCACGAGGCATCTAAAATTTAAAATTAAACAATGTATCACAGAGTTATGGAGATTCTTGAGGAGATTTTCAGCTACAAGATCCCCAGGGACCCCCAGATTGTGCACCTTGGATTGATACCCGATGACCAAATCCTGATACATGTAAAAAGGCCATCAACAAGAAGCTGGTAGAAATGTGACACTCCACGTCCAAAACAGTGGCTGAACATGAAATATATTCCATGGAAAAACTGACTCAGTGTCTAAGGACTAAAGCAGGGACCCATGATCAACACTGGGGAAAACAGACTGTTTTGTTGTGGACTGTTCAGTGTTACAGTAAATGAAAAAGTAAAAAAACATAAATTAATAATGTGTCCATGCATACTGTAACTTTATAAATTTGCCCATATGAGTAAATCTTTCTTGCAATGTGAAACATATATATTTTATTTTACATGGGCAGGATTTTGTACAGTGTTCCTATCTGAACAGGATCTTGTAATTCGGCTGTAGCCAGTGTGAAATTATGATTTGACTTGATTTGTTGGTCATGAAGGCAACAGATATATCAAATTAGAAAATGGTGCCACTGCCTGCCACTGCTTGCCTTTCTGTCTACGTACTGTCTGTGTGTGTCTGCCTGCCTGTTCCTTTCGCTCTGACACTCATGAAGCACAGTGCAGCATTTCATCCCCATCTGACAGTTACTCTATGACATTGTTTCTGGTCTCAACACTCATTATTTGAACACACTCTACGAGATGGAACATGACACAGTGTTTTGCTGTTTTCTTTTGCATAACTTTAAGGTATTTCAAAAACACTTGTTATAAAATTATTCCAGTGGAGGAAGGAAGGACTCTTAGTCCAAGAGTCCTTGAGCATAAATACCTTCAGTTTACTTGACTTGTGTCAATCTGTCCTTCCAGTCAGTCCCACTGAGCAACAACATTTCTGACTCAGCAAGCTCTTATTCTGAATGAATCTTAGAACAATCACTGCTTTGTGGTGTGGACCAGATATCAGTCAAGCAGGATCACAAAAGTTAACACTATATATATGAATATACAATATATCACACAAACATTGAAGAATAAAAACACTATTAGAGACATGGCAGACACTTTTCTGCTAAATTTCTCCTGATAAAGACAATAATACGTGTATTGAATGATGGGTAAACAGAAGCAAAAAAGCTAATTTTCAATCAACTCTTCATATTCATACGGTACATTGCAGAGGTTTATACTGTGAATAACACTCAATTACATTTCTAAGAGAAGCGTGCCATGTGTCATAACTAGTAGGTGGGGAGTCTCATTTCTATTCAGCTCTTGCAGCAAAGTGTAGCAGGTTATCCATTTGTCAGGATAGATGGAATAAAAATGGCAGGCTGAAAGCAAAACAGGAATCAACACAGCACGCTGCAGTTTCAACACTACAACCCAGTAACCCTCCAGACCTCCACTCAGCAGCCATCAGTGTGCTGGAGCCAAAGCCGCTTCTGTTCATTAGAGTTAATAGAGTCTAAATTGTGACAAAACACTGCTACACCTCTATCATTTGCAGCAATCCAGAAAAATATTACGATTGACACGTGTGTGTGTTTGTGTTGTCTTACATTGTAGAGTACAGTGGTCCATCCCTCCATAGTGATGCACTGGAAGACAGTGAGAACAGCAAACAGGATGTTGTCAAACTGAGTGATGCCGTCATTAGGGCCAATCCAGTTATCGATGCAGTTGTATTTGGCCGGACACCGGCGCTCGCCACACGGGAACTCCAACTCGGAAGAGTCCACTGTCTCGTTTTCTGAACAGAAAGGTGCAAAGATAGAGAGACAAAAGGCAAATAGGATATGTGTCTTACATTAGACAGAAGTTCCAACAACAGAAAACAGACTTTTCTTGTTCATTGAATTGAATTGAAATTTGAAAGCTATCATGCATATAACAACTTAGAGTATAAATATTTTATTTTCATGTCTACTGGTCTTTAAGCTTCAGCTCATCAAGTTTAAACCAATCTATGTACCCAGAGAGCAATGACGCCCTACTGCAGAGTGCCTGACTGAACAGTAACTTGACAGAAAATACTCACTTCAGTCTGTCTGTGTTATCTAACTGTCCATTCAACTTCAGTGTGATGGGAACAGCTTGGAGGTTAATGACAGCTGTGAATGTACAATGACCCATTGTAGCGCACTGCATTGTTGGTTTTAATTATACCGGACAAAACCGCCAGTTTGGTTTGATCAAGTCTCCAGGTGCAGCCTGGCATGCCATTTTGTGTATGTGTGTATGCATTTGTGATTATGACAACGGAGCGGCTTCATTAGGCGCCACGTACGCGACACACACACACACACACACACACACACACACACACACACACACACACACACACACACACACACACCACAAACAGACACAACAGCAAAAGAATGAACTGAGTCCTGATTTATGCTCTGTGATGCAGTTTTCTGTCAAAAATAGTTCTAAAATTAGTCTTTTATCTGTTCACATTTATGAATTATTCACTACCATTTCAGGCCCTTTCTACAAATTGCTCTCTTTTGTTCCATCCATGCCATCAGTGTGTGGCAGAGGTGTTGAGACAATTTCCTGTTTTTTCAGTGAGATTCAAATTAGATCTTGGCTTAAGATGAATAAAATATTTGAATAACGGTAATCATAGTCATCGATGTCACTATCGGATACCAACACAAATGGAGTATGAATAATTACATATGTACTGTGTGCGTGTGTGTATTTAAACTGGAACACTGACTTGGTTCACAACTAATGGACACACCGACACACACTTATATATATTTATATATACTTCCTGTCTGTGAAATGTTGAACGGAAATATCTGTGCATGTGGTTACGTTCTATGTATAACATAATGGGCTGGAAGCTTTTTTTAAATTGTAATGATACATCTACAAATATTGGAGACTTGATCTCCCCAAAAGACAAATTGTACACATCCTGTACAAGTACACATTTGCATACGCCACATGTAATAATAGTAATAGTAATAATTGTAATAATCTCTATAGCTGTGTGCTATAGAGACAAAGACAATGAATGTGTACCGAGTATTCCAGACTGTGGCTCGCAGGTTCGGTGCAGTCTGCCGCTGTAAAACTCCAGGCCGATGATGGCGAACATGAGGATTGCAAAAAAGAGCAGCAGGCCAATCTGCAGCAGAGGAACCATGGCCTTCATGATAGACTTCAGGACTATCTGCAGACCTGAAAGTAAAGCACACAGTGACCAGCAAGGTTAAAATGCGCTTCTTGGGAAACATGCATGTCATAAAATGTTGGCAAAGTTGGCCACAGTAGGCCCATCTCCTGGCCAGGGATCTGTATGTGCAACTAGATGGAAGCAGTATGAAGAAAGGGTTGACGGGGTGCTTGGGGTCATGAGTTGAGGTGTGTGCTCTGCATGTAATAGCTTTGCTGTTGAGGTCTGAGATTTTTGGGATGGGGAGACCAATAATTTTCGAGGCGTGTGTGAGCGATGTGTTTGAGTTTATTTCTTTTGGAGGTGGTTAGCATGGTAAAGAAATAGGGAGAACAATAGAGGAGAATGGGTTGGATTGTACTTCTATAGAGCAGCAACAGAAGGTGGGGCACAGCAGAAAGAGACAAAATCAAAAAGCATATTTTCACTCTAAAGTGTATCTAGCTATTCAAACAGTTTTGATTTTATTTCTTTGGAACTGCTTTCTACTAAAAGTTGGCAATGCGTGCTGTGAAGAAACAGGGACACTGTTTCAGAATTAGATTGTTTAAATTTATTTAAAATATAGTGTTAGGGCCACAAACACTCATTAGGATGAAGCCTTAAATTTCAGTGACGATATCTTCATGGCAAGATACCACTAGGGGAGCGAGAGAATCATGTTTTCTTTTCTTTTTTTGTAATATGTAACATAAAACTGAAAGAGAAAACTACAGTCACAATTGCAATAAAAAGATATTGATGTAACCATATGTGGTACTCACTGGGGATGCCAGAGACTAGTTTGAGGGGTCGGAGCACTCGCACCGCTCTCAGGGTCCTCAGGTCCACTGAGATGTTCAAATGTGTCCCTGCTGCAGCCAGGATCCTAGAGAAGTAAACACAAACAAACATGCATATGCAAACCCACGCAAACCAAAGACACAGAGCAAAATTGTCACTGTCTTGCAGGTGCATATGAATACTGCAATTTTACGCTTTATAAGCTGTGTGTCAAAAAGGGGATTCACACACACACACACACACACACACACACACACACACACACACACACACACACACACACACACACACACACACAGACATATAAATACATTAAGGCCATCACACACAGTGTTTGAGGGTGGCTGCAGTGCTTAGATACGGAGTGTAAGGACGTGAGGGTCTCCAGCAGGCAGGGAAAACAGAGAGAACAACAGGAATGCTTCTGGGGGCTTTTGGCTGTTTCCCTGTGTGTGGGAGGATGGCTGTGACAACTGCTATTTAAGAGGAGAACAAAGAAAGCGGCTCCATCAGGGGAAGGCAGGACACCCTGAGGCTGGAGAGACATGAAGCTCACGTGGACACACACGTCGCAATCACATCGACCTTTTATCTGCTATACAAAGCCAGAGTCCTTCAAAAAGTTCCACTTTTACTTTGTTTGTCTTGTTTTGTCTCCTCTACCTCTCTAAATACACCTCTGTGGCCTTCAGCCCTCAGACTGATGAGAAAAAGGAAAGCAGTGTCTGGTGACCCCCCCCCCAACACACACTTCCTCATTAGTCTCTTTTCTCTCTCTCGTCTCTATACTTTCATATCTTGCTCTTCATCCATAAACCTCTCTCCTCTCATCTACCTCTTCCTTTTCAACCTCCTTCCCAATTATACTCGCACCTCTGACTTCTTCGTTTTTCTGTTTTTCACTGACCTGAAAACACATTTATTCCCCTTTCACCTGGATGCCTATTGGGTGAAAGACAGAGATAGATGGACAAGGGAGGTAAAAACAAAAGAAAAATAGCGAATGGGGAGTTGAGTTTACCAAGGAGAGAATAGAGCAGCATTTTATTTTAAGACCCTCTCCCAACTCTAAAACTCAATCTTAGGTCCAAACTGCTCTCCTGGCCGTGTAAAATCAATGATTGCTAAATAATTATACTCATTAATTCACTTTGGTCATAAAGAGAAGACAAATATGAAGCAACAGCATATAAAAGAAAAATGTTTAAGGTAATTGATAGACCCTGTAAACACATTTCTGTGCAGTAATGTTAAAGAACCAGCTTTATGTGCAGTCATTTGCTTTAAAATGATAGCATACTTAATTGTCACAGCAACACAGACCCAATTACAGTCCTGTGATACAGAATTAGTCTATAGTGTTCGGAGACACAGAGCGTCATCTGATTTAATTAAGAGAAGGAAGAGAGAGAGTGAGAGAAGAGGGAGAAGGACTAAAATAGCTCACCATCATCCACACAAATACAGAAATAGAATTATCCTTTCACACCTGTAACTATTCTCCAGTGGATTTTCTCTCCCTTTCAGTCCCAACACTCTTCCCACTGTTTCTTTTCTCCTTCCCTCCTTTTACTCCAATCACTCCTTCTGGTGCCTCCTGCCACCTTTGTCATTTCATCCCCCACTTCCTCCATCTCTCAATCTTTCCTCAGACCATTAGTCAGTCCTGGCTGCTCTTTAGTTGTTATGGAGACAAGGGGATAGAGGGGCTAAAAATGGCTTCCTCATTTAGCCCACTGTTATTCAGTGGATGTCCTGGACCCTGTTTTCATAATTATGACCGTTTGTTGAGTGTTTTTGAAGAGAGGGATGCTCTTAATGTCCAACCTAATTTACAAAACCTTTTTGCGGACAGAAATCATGTAAATGGGATTTTTTTGTTTCAATTTTAGTTTTATTAAGCCGAGGTGCAATACAAGATACCGTATATGTTAATGCTCGCAGACAAGAAAAAACCATTAAAGCTACAAAAAGAAAATGTTTGCTGCTGGTTTCCAGTCTGTGGCTCTTTTGTGTCTTGGGCTGCTGTCTGGAGGTCAGTATCACCGTCACAGTAATAAAACAGAGGCAGCCACTGCTGAAGCCTACAAATATAGATTAGAAATACATTGTTTTGATTGGCTAAATGCAAAGACATTCTCTATATAGGGGGCACCTCCAGGAGAAAAATATCAAACGTCAAATCTCTCTGTGTTACATAGGGTTATTTTTACTTTAAAGAAGACACTGATGTGTATAATGTGTCAGTTGGACAAAGTGTTTACATGTTGTGTGTAAATTATGCATAAACTTTCCCAAAACTGCATTGAAGCACAAGTACATCCGCACAGCTGTTAAGACCTGACCATGGTGATTCATATGACCGTAAACTTTAATGAAGCTCAAAAGGTCAGAAAGCCTGTTCTTTTGAATATTGGCCTGTAGATTATTGTTCTTTTCATTCTGCCATTCACTCTTCTCACGCGTGCTCGCTCTTTCTTTGCTGTCATTATCTGGGGCTGTCAATTGATATCAGCTGTGTTCATAATCTACTCTCATCTATCCAATAGCACAGCGATACGCTGTCATTGTTGGCCTATCATCATCTTTTTAAATATGATTCTCTTATCCTACTCTTTCTGCCTTCAGTTCATTCATGCTGCTGCTCTGCGCGCCCCTCCACCTCCCCATCACTGCCCAGTCTTCACAGAGTCCTCAGCCACCACCACCACCACCCATGTCTGGACTCCATGGGGGGATTTATCTAACTGCTGTTCAGGACAGACACTCCACAACTGCAACTCCTTGTAGAGTCTAAGTGCCAAAGTCTTTCTGTCCTGCTTCATTTTCATATCATCTGCCAAAATAAATATGATCCTTTCTTCATCTACTTGTCTCTTGTGCTTGAACTGCCTGTAAGCCACCTTATGTTATATATTTGAAAAGGCATAAAATACAAAGCTTTAATGAAACAAAAACCCTCTTTGCTCTCTCTCCTCTTTCAGTTGGTATTTGTATCTCTCAAGTCTTTACCTGATACATCCTGGCAGATTTTTTATCGACCTCTTGGTTAAACAAGCCTCTCGTAGGCTGTTATTGTCGAGAATGGGAACATTCTTTATCAAAGAAGAGAAATTACTAGTTCACCTACACAGTCCAGATAAAAATGAGAAACATCTGATGAATTTATAAGGGAGATATTACCAAAACACACAGTTATACAACCTCCCTCCATCTCAGTGCTTTGCAATCATCATCATGACAGCTATGCTGCACACTATTGCCGTCTGGAGATTGGCACGTATGACAGAGATGAGGAAGGTGAAGGTTGGCCACAGAAATTGGCAGATGTAAAAAAGCTGAAGGAAACACAACACATGGCTGATTTGGCGCAAATGAAAAATTTGGCAAACAGTTTATTTCCTCTCTGTAGTTTCTTTTCTCCCTAATGTAGGGTTATTCATTCATTTGTTTATCTGTTTACAGTTTGTGTCTATTTTATGATTTGAATGAAATCACTTGTGCGGTATTGTAAATCATTTTACATGCTGCTAAAACCTGTATCTTTGATTGCTTTTAATAGAGTCTTAATTTAAATACATTTTAGAAACAACCCTAAAATTCACTATAAAATGGATTTAATAGCCCTCTCACAGTTTCTTTATGTTTTTTGTCTCTTTCAACTAAACTAGATTGTCAACAAAGGATTTTTGTTACAGTGGGTGCCTCATTGGGATGAGAGGGTCTTTGGGGGTTTAACCCTGGTGGTCACTTCCTTCACTGATCCCAGAGAGAGAGAACACACATCTGACAGGTGCCTGGTGTATCTACAAGTTAATAAAGTCACTTTTAGTCACTAGGAGCTGTCACACAGAAAAACCTCTTTGTTCACCCTGCACGTATCTGCAGGCGTTGTGTGAGAAACACACTGTGGTGAACCGAGCTGATGCCCTGGTCAGAGTTGTCAGCCATGATAAGTAAGTAACAATGACATACCCTGCAGAACTGACAGCTTCCCACTGCGTGACAAATCTGTCATGACAACCGTCATGCCGTGATACTGATAACGTTGTGACTTATGCTCCATGTCACTGTCAAGCTGCTAACTAATACGATATGAGCGCACCTGACTATTGTAATGATATTAATTGCACCGCATGTGTAATTTACACCAATGGTTCTCAGCTCAGATGGTTGCAGGATAATTTTGGTGTATCACAAGATGTTGTCTAATACAAAAGCATATTTCTGCAAGACATGTTTTAATTGTTCTCAAATCTTTACTTTTATCTTGTGAAATAACTTTTTTTTCAGCTTCTCCAAAATTTTTAAGGATGAAATCAAATCAAATAACCTCTAAAGAGAAACTCTTTCCCTGAATTGCTTTACAATGTGAAAATTATGAAAAATGTGTTGACATGACATACAGTATGCGATATGGACAATAGCATATCACATGTAGTACCAGAGGCCAGAAGCATCAGCTGGATGTACAGCACACACACTGATGGCTGAAAACCCCAATAAACGGTTGTCACAGCCGACATTTTAATTTATCACAGCTTGAAAATCAGCTGTGTTAAAACATTAATGATGGTTTTCTTCCAATCAAGCCCCTTCACACCTGTGGTCCACCGACACAGGTGTTTGCACTTCTGAAAACATCTGTGTGGGTATGCAGGCCCTTGAAGTGCCCCAGTGAGCCAGCATGCACAGTTTTAGGGCCCTGGAACGAGCACATTTAAATGAAATGGAGTCGTTCTCAATGTTATCAATTTAAGCTGGTCCATTCTGGTGATTTCTATGTCTTAAGGTCAGGTGGAGGACGTCTATATAAGCTAAATGATATTGTACTTAGTTCTTGGAAAACTGACTTCTCAAAAACAATATTTAATACAGTATATAGTAATTAATGTTTCAGTGTGTATAATCCAGTGGGATTACTTGCAGTTGATTACATCAGGCACAGAAGATCCAGCAGCACTGAGCACTAACACACGCCATGAGATGCTGAGCTGGATACATACAGAAAGGTCTGTGTTGTTGAGTGTGGACCGAGTCTTTATGGCAGTGTACAAAGAAGCATGTGGATATTAACTACTACAGTAGAACACTGCGCGGCAACTCAAGCACAAGGCTAAAGCAAAGGTAAAGGTAAACTTTAATGCAGAGGGTATTTTTCCCCCGATGTTTTGCTTTTTAGTGGCATTTTGGTGCAATATTATTAAAGAATACATTTATAAAGCACAATGGTAAAACTACGGGAAACTGGCAGAGGATTTTACAGTAATGGATGATGCAGTTTATCCTTCTCTGTCCTCAGGCGTAAACTTTCCATCCAGTTTTTACAATATTGTTTTCAATTTTTTGTTACACAGTGATTTGTTGGAATATTCCTTTACTGTTCGTTGTGTTGCTGATGTCGTCTAAAGCTTCAGGCTGGATTCAGTTATTTTGATTATAAATCGCTCTCCTCACCCAGAATGGACTGAAGAATCTGCTCGTCACAGGCTACCACACACTCCCAGTAGTGACTCCGTTGCTCATTTCAGAGCATTTTAGCCCCAGGGCAACAACCATTTCTGACTGATAATATCTAGTCGTACAATAACTTACCAACTGTGCATGTTAGTCCATGATACAATATTTTGACAGAATTGCTCAAGTGAACATTAAATACTGTGACTGTAGATTTTTTCTGAAATATGCAGAAAAACTAAATTTCAGTTTTGAGCATTGATAAAGTTTGTTGAGGCACAAGAAGCAAATGACCGTGCCACACAGTGAGTGGTCAATACGTCCTCCGAGGTTTCGCAACTACGCCTTAATCTGACCTCTCGGTAGCAGGAACAGTCGGTGTTCAGAAACAATGATATCATACATTCCCACCTTATGAAGACCTGTGATTCTGCAGGACGATGAATTAATATAACTGCTCTGGTGGCCCACAGTACAGTGGGTGGTGTGTGTACCGTGGATTGTCTTGACAGAATAAGGAATTGTGTGGAGCAACTCCTACAGTTCTGCTCTGGATGGTTTAGTTAATATAAGCCTCTCTGCCTCCCACAGTGTGCTCTCTCATTTTTAACTCCCCCCTCATCCCTTTTACTCTCTCTCTCTCTCTTTCTCTCTGAAACACACACTGAACCCCCCCTACATTCACACACAAGAAACTGAAGTTGTTACGCAAGATCAAATGTTACTGCTCCTCGTATCAACAACCTGAGACACTGGCCTGGCTTTATGTGAATCAGTTATCATTTGAGTATCAGCATGTATATTGGTTTATGTGTCGGTTAGCTAAATGTTTGCTCTTTGGCCAGAATGAATAATTTATTTGGGTAAATGATTTATTAGCCATCTGTTGGAACAGAGAGGAAGTGAGAGAGATAAAGATAGAGAGTGAGTGAGAAATGTTAATTTAGTGCAGAGATGAGTGTTGGCGTACCAACTCGTTCTAGGTCACAAAAGTTCACATACAGCATGCGAAACCAAATAAAACTGGTAATCACAATGTTGCGTAATACCATAACTAAACTACCACATACGGTATGTTTATATTAAAATTCATAAGCAAAGCAAAAACACTGCTGATTTACTGAGTCCAATTCAAATTCAGTTATTTTTGTTTTGGGTCTTGAGAGGAGGATTTGGAATCCCAGCAGAAGTATCCAGATTCTTTTCTAAAAATGTAAAAAGTAACACTATGAGAATAATCCATTACAGGTAGAAGTCCTGCATTCAAATGTTCTAGTATTATCAACAAAATGTATTTTAGTATCAAAGGTGAAAGTCATTATGCAGCAGTACTGCTCCACACAGTGATATTATTGGATTATTGTTACTGGTTATTGCCACAACATGTAAGCAGAATTTTAATTACTTGTTTTTACTGTTGAGTAGTTTAATCCATACCAATGTATCATATTTCATAAATAATACTGGAGCAACTGGCAATCATGTTCTGTATGGAAATACATCTGAAATGTAGGGGACTTTCTCAGGTTTTCTATATGAGATACTACTGCAAATTATTATATTATTATATTATCACATTTAATTACAGTATATTCTTTAAATATACAGAAATAAAAGTGAATGCATTTTGGCTGGGATCCCTGCTTTTTCTCTTGCAGACAATGAAAGCCAAATGCAACATGCTGCTTGTTGGCAAAGATACAACTCTGACAGCAGCACTGCTCAAGAAGATGCTTCAGCGCTGACTCTGTAGTGGCACCAGCGAAAACATGTCATCCACAGAAAACCCTGTGCTTTATATAATGTCTGTCACATATTATTGTGCTATATATATTCATCTTCATTATCTACACATTTCAGACAACTGGTGCAAATGATGGAAGCACTCATACTGCTTCAAAAATCAGGATGATCACTGATCACGTTCTCAAGTTTCTTGTGCCAATTTCTGGTTGATTGATGGGAAGCTCCTTTGATTATGTAATTTCCATCCCAGCCAGACTCTTGCAGAGCTCAAAAGGGATTTTCTACAGGTCAGGGCCTCTACAAGAAAACATATTGTGTCTGTGTATTCATCATCAACCATACAGTAGTTGATGAAGCATGATTTAATCTCTGTCAGTGTCTGTTTAACCCAATATAGAGTGTGAGTGAGACTAAAGCTAAATGAGATTTGTTGTTTCGCTACATTCGTGATCTTGTTACTGCACTAATTCCAAATTAAAAATCCAGAATATTTTATTTTTGATTTTAATTTTGCTTAATTTTCTGCCACTGATAATTCAACGCACTTGACCACAATGCACCGAACACTGGAGATACTTCAAACTACCTGCAGTCTCTTGATTTTTTTGCTTTGGTACACTAAACTCTCCTCCCCTCTGGACACTCATCCATTCACTCTAGCTGCTTGTCAGAAGCACTAATAATTCTCAACGTCCTTGGTCGTAAAGAGAGGAGACACGGGTATTAGCTGCTATCATGGAATTCCAAAAACAATTTCTCCAAATTAGCTCTGCTATAGACTCCCGTATGGACTGTTTAAAAAAATAATAACTCAGCATTTGCAGAGAAACTGTGGCTGTAACAGAGCACACACTTTTATCTTGCCAGCAACACCGATGGTTGATTCTGACACCTCTGATGTTGGTCAATACAAAAACTAACTGACCAACCTGTAAATACCGCACCAGTAACCAGTAACAAGATGTTTCAAGATGTTTTTTTGTAGCAGCAAGGTTCAACCCATACGTCACACATTTATTTCCACCTTTTTTTGGCAAGAGTCAGCGCTTAGGTTCAATCATGGGCCATTTTTCTCAGCATTGTTCATTGGCGTAAGACCGCAGGTGTATTGTAAATGGTAATAAAGGATCAAATTAATTTATATGTAATTGGACAAAAACAGAATTAATAAGAGTTTTTTACAAAGGGTGGGTCTGGTGAAAACTGATTTGCATTCATTGTTTTAATTTGTTTTACCAGAACAAGCATCAACGTGTTACATAAATGGTAAATGAGGAACCAAAAAGGCATTGTAAAGTGGAAATGCAATTGGGAAAAGGCAGGTATTCTTAAATACATGTTTTAATCATGTATGTATTGATTTCTGTTAAATTAAATGAAACCTATATGTTATTCATTGGATGAGCCAGCTGGAGCCAGCCGTCGGTTAGCTTAGAACAACAGCTAGTCTGGCTCTGCGCAAACGTAACAAAAATCCACCTACCAGCACCTGTAAAGCTCACTAATTGAGATGTTATATCTTGCTTGTTTATCCGTACAAAAACCAAAGAGTAAAAAAGTCAATTTGTCAATTTAGAGGGGGTTATGTGCTGGACCATTTCTTGGCCGGGGGCCAGTAACTTCCTGGAGTCTCCTCTTGTTGCTTGGCAACTGCGGCTATATTTCCCAAAATGTCACACAGCTGCTTTAAAGATTTGATGTAGGGAGACTTTCACTTCTATCTGGAGACAAAATTTTTGTTGAGTGGCCAGAGTTGGCCCACCGGCGGCCATTTACATAGCACACATCATGTAATATAAGTCGTCATGAATCCAGCGCAGTGTGTGTATGTCATCTTGTCCACTGTCACTATCACTGTGAACAAGGTCTTTACAACTTGTGCAGAGTACAACCAGCCCACCACTAACACCTGCTGCGCCTCCATCTCTGTCTGTCTCTGAAACACGTAATTTCATTCTGGACTCTGTATGAACAAATTCAACAGTAATTTAAGTTGTGGGAATGCGTTCCTGTGTATTTTGTTAAGCAAGTTCAGGAACAAAAACTGATATGCAGCATGTATAAATTAAATTCTCACAACAGGGCTGTCTGTCTCAAATTCAATTTGCAAAAAGAAATTGCCAGTTTATAATTGAGAAATGTTCTGGTGATTTTCAGCTCAACCCTCTTTTCAGTTTGGGTAACTTGCACTTGTGACTCAACTGAATTTAATTTGACATGAGTTCCAGCTAACTTCGGCACCGCTTTCATCTCAGTGCAGCACCTCATCTTCTGTGATCAGATAACAGACTAGACTGCATAGAGGCCCTCGACATAGTCTTTGTTTCACGGCCCACTTATCCTCTTTTTAATGGCTAGAAAGACGGAGAGAGAGAGAGGGGGGGTGAACAGAGAGTGAGCTTGTTAGACTGTCAATTTCCTCAACGGCATCATGATTATTCACTGACTTAATTCAGGATCACAGCTTAAACACCAGTTTTACTCTGAGGATGTCATCTGACTGTCACTAGTTACACACTTTCTTTCTTCGTCTTATTCACGTACATATTCATGTTACATTTGGTTTGATTTGTGGAACAAAGGCGTGTTGAAAAGTGAAAGAAAAGTGTTGCCTTTTTCCTGTCACACTCACACACGTGCTCAAAAATCAGGTATAAACGCACAATGCCCCATCAGACTATAAGAAAATCTATCCTGGTCCGGTCTAATTGTAGAGACATTGACCAGAGAAGCAGCAGGACTGGAGCCAGTGACAGCCTGACCTGGGGCGGGGTCCTCAGTCACCACGGTAACAGCTCAGAGGGACATATCCACCCCTGCTGTGTCTGAACTCATCAATCGATCAGACAACAGATGGGAAATAAGATTGGAGAGGACAGGTCTGTCTGTGTATCTGTATGTGTGGTTGAAAGTATCCGTGTGTGTGTGTGTGTGTGTGTGTGTGTGTGTGTGTGTGTGTGTGTCAGTTCTAACAGGTGTATGACTGCCAAACAGACAGAAGGTGTTGTTGGCTAAAAGACATGCAGTAGTGGCACATATCGTTCACACACATGAATGCAGACACACACACACACACACACACACACACACACACACACACACACACACACACACACACACACACACACACACACACACACACACACACACACACGTAGACAGGCAGACACATACATCAGACAGATTGTGGTTTCCGCTTTCACTGAGTCAGGTACAGCAACAGTATCACGCAAATAGTGCAGCTCAACTTTAGCAACACGGGCAGAACGTAGCTGAAGAAAAGATAAGGAAAGGAAAAGGAATTAAAAAGAAAAGTAACACAAGGGAATACAAGAAAAAGGAAAAAGGAAAAATAATGGACAGGGAAGGAGTTGATAAGAGTATTAAGAGAAAAATAAAGTAAATACGCAAAGGCTGTAAAACTCATAATATTCTCGCATTTGTCTTGCTGATATTAAGGGTGGTGCGATCGATGTGAAGCTCTCCCGCCTGCCTGGTAGTGGTAATAGAGTAGAAATAGTCCAGGTTTGACACCAAGTGAGGAATAAAGACTGATGGCTGCAGCATCTATGTGTTCACACAGCAAAGAGGACACTGCCTCTCTGTTAATTAACACTAGACACCTAGAAGATTGGAGACAACTCCACCAACTCCATCTTATTTTAGCCACATGACAAGGTACTGCTGTTGATTGATTCCAACAGATTTAAAGGAGTTTCCTTTGACAACTAAACAGATTTTTACTATTTCATTGAGTAAAATGAGGTATTTAGTGTGTCCTCATGGTCTACTGGTTTAAGATGGTGAACATGTAATCGAAGTGTCTCTGGTTTGAGTCCAACTGCTGCGTGTCATCTCCCATATCTTTCTCTTCAGAGCAATGCAATGAGGAGACAGCTAACTCTTGAGACATTTTTCAGATCTTGTCTTTAGCTTACTTTGCTGATGTCATGTCAAACAAATCTCTCAAATGTTTCAAAGTCCTGGAGATACGGTATCTTGCAATGTGTGTCTGCAAGAACAAAGCCTTATTGTGATTCTTCTCAGCGTCCATTTCTCTCACTCTCGCCTTCAGCCCTAACAGTCTTCTCTGAAGGAAACCTTAAATAGACCCTTGTTTTCCTCTCCCCCTCCCATCCTCCATTGCTTCTCATGTTCTCTTCTGATCTGTAATTGAATTTCTCTGGTATTCAGCTGATATGAACAGTGGAATAAGTTTCAATTTCCAAAGTAAAGAGGACAAAGGTTGAACCATCTTGATTTAGCAGACATGTATGTCTTTCTACAACTACCCTGTAGATAACAGAATGGAGAAAAGGTTGAAATGCTCTTTTTCCAGTCTTCTCATCTTTACTCTCATTAACTCCCTCTGAGCTAACTCCATCTCTCCTCCACTCTCTCCCATCCCCCACGAAGTGTCTGGCACATAGTGGTGACACAATCCCTTGGTGGGCGTCACCCTCTGCCAACTGTTGCCAGTCTAATGGAGGGCTTGCCAGCGAATGAGACTGCCATGGTGCCAATTAGTACGTACGATTACACATAGAGGCATCCTTCTTATTTCCTCCAGCTTTATCTCTTCTCTCTTCACTCGTCCCTATTCTTTACTTTGTTTCTCTCCTGTCATGTTTTCCTGGTTATTCTGGTCTCGGACTTTCCTTCACAACTTTTAGCGGGGGTTACTGGCTGATGAAGCATGTGTGATGGCCTGAGAAAACCCACAGCCCCTCTATTCGAATTTCAATCACAACAGCTCTCGGCTACGCGATAACAGCCTTTAAGGAAACAGCAAGTGCCATCTGGTTTTTCATACCTCCCTCCCACTCACTCTCTCTATGTAATACAGGCCATCTTGAAACACCAAGGCAGCTTGCTGAGGTAATCATGGCCTCCAGCATCGACACTGTTAGCAAATGGTTCCATAATTACACATGTTCACACATAATGTTGAGTGACTCAGGGGTATCCACTGTGGAAAGGTTCACATGCTTTGTAGTCTGAGCTAACAGTTGTGTGTTCTGCCTCCATAGGAAAAAATTTCTACAATGCCATTAAGAGTTCCTGCCTGTAAACCTCCAGTGCAGTCTCCACCTCTCTGACACAACGTCAACAAAACGGAACTTTATGAGATTCACAGATGGTGGGATTTACTGAGGATCAATTGCCCTGGATTACATTAGATTATACAGGTGCAAATAATAAACTGGTGAGAACCTGAAGTGTCACCTGTGTATGAAACCCAAATCCCTCCAGTAAATAATCACCCTTGTGTGTAGGATTTAGTGGCATCTAGCAGTGAAGTTTCAGATTGCAACTAAATGAACACCGCTGGCATCCGTATTTGACAACCTGGGAATGACCATGAACCACAACGTCACTAATTTGAATCCAACCGTGAACCATCTGTCATTAACTTGCATATTATGTCTCCAATAGGATTTTTTCTATCCTCTGCCACTTTAGTTCAGTCCTTGAGTTTAGGTCTCAGGCCTAAATTCCCCACTTTAGCAATTTTATGTTTATGTTTATTTGCGGTTACATGAATGAAAAATATATTGAATTCTAATTTTAATACAAATTTATTTTGACAGCGCTTTACAGATTAAAAAATGGTTATAAAGTGTTTTGCAAGTAAAAAGGAAAATAGAGGAACAAATGACTAGTAGAAATAGAAATACAGATACAAATACATTTATTTTTAATAATGATATACTGTACCTTATGCTTATGATAATGTTTGCATGCATACTGTGTGCGCAGTGGGTTGGGGGTCTGTGTCTGTTGAGTAACCTTGTCTGTGACCTCCTGTCTGCAGAAGCCTCCTAATTACTAACTGATAGACAGCACTGGTGACTCATCTAATATTATCAGCAGTTCTCATAATCTTCATTCACTCTTTAATAAGGTTGCAAAGCTCGAGTGATGGCCTATAGGTGAATGAATGTGTCCATGTGAGTGTGAGTGTGTGTGCGGTGGATGGTCTGCGTGTGTTTCAGAGAAAGAGAGAGGGAGCGAGAAAACGAGAACATTTTCATTAATTTATCTTTGCAGTGGCCAGAATGATAATTTAGAAAGGGGTCTATCTGCAGCTCACTTCATCATGCTGAATATTAATAAAATGAGACCTGGAAGGCTATTTCATCCACACCGAGCACATCTCCTCCTGAAATCACAGCCAGTAGCTGAAATTTAACCCACAGAACACAAAGGAAGAACAAATGCCATTGTTGTTGTCTGGTTTTTTGGGGATTATAGAAAGATGCCATCATCTTACTGACAAATAATGGTTCAGTAAATTAGAGAGGACATTTTGAGCATCTGCGTAGCAGTTAAAAAACTGTTCTGGAAAATATGCAGATATATTTAAATTGCATTATTTTGGGCGAGTCAAATGACTTCAGCCTCAGCACACACTGACATCTGTACAGGAGAAGCCAACACATCAGTACTGACTGTCTGTATACACAGAGCTCACAGAAAGGTAAAGTCTGATTACAGCATCTGTCAGCCTAGACAGGCCTTGGTCTCTTTTTCTCTGTCCCATTCAGGCAGGTGAGATTAGAACGATCCATTAGCATGTGTCTGTCTCACTGTGTTTTAATTAAGCTTCTAATTTTGGTCGTATAGTACCATGCCGTGGGTTTGAGTGTCCTCAACCACCGTCACACGTCAACTGATCAACAGGCTGGAGGGGCAGGAAGCTCTCCGACCATACCTTTCCCTACATGCTTCTAAAACACTTCTCTTTATGCCATCCCTCCTCTCTCCTCCTCTTTTTTCCTCCAACCTCGCACCCTTCCTCTCTCCAACCGCGAGTGGAGTATAGTTAAGAAGCCTGAGCTCGGCTCATCAATAATTGAACAGCCAGAATCATGTAGAATTCTCTAAGAACCCGGTCTGTCGCCCTTTGTACTTCTGTACTGTGAATTGATTAATATTTCATTTGTGTGTGTGTTAGTGCATGTGTGTGTGTGAAAGAGAAAGAGAGGTGTTGAGGTTAATCTGCTGTCTCAACAAGTTCCTCCTTTGAAATCATAAACATTTCCTCTCCCTGACAGTGAGGCACCTACCTCCACTCAGAAGATACCTACTGTAAAATGGTCTTTAATGTAACACCTTTCCCCCATAGAACAGACTAGCTGGTGAACGTAAGCCCCCCTGGGCCTTTAACTGCCATGTAATTGATGTATTGTAAGTACACAGAGTGAGGTGATGATTTCAGTCCACAGCTGCTTGTGGTTTGACTGAAGCTCAACAACAGCTTCACATTAATCCAACATGGTGCTCAGGTAGGAACAGGTTGTTTCTGTCTATTTGTTTGCTAGGGTTCTGTCTTTCCACATCTATGATTGAGAAACAACTATTTCTATAGTATGTACACTTGGTAATGTCTACAATGTAGTGCCAATAAGATGTACACTAGTTTTTGCAAGTTCCACAATGCAATGCCTTACCTTTGATAGATGCGTCATAATATGATAGTCAGTCATTTGTGTCCAAAATCTAGAAACGGCATCCAGTGAAAAGTGTTTATGTGTATATGGATATTGGTGTTGGCAAGTTAAGATAGCAGATCTTCAGTGTAACAAAACACATTTTTACAAATTTTTAAAAAACAATATGTTAATATGAAGATAATCAGATTCACCAACACCAGACTTCAAATATTGCAGGGTCAAGGGTTAACAAAGCTGTATTAAACAACCTCCTCGTGTCACTTTTCTTCACAGGCCTTGGATTGCTTTTAATTTGGCAGTTGCGAATGAAAAATTTAGGAAAAGTCTCAAGTGAGTAGCTATTCATATTCAGCAAAGACCAACAAGCAACAAAGAACTGTTTGTTAAAGCTGAGCAAGAAGACCAGCAGAGATAATTGGCAACCTTAAACAAGAACACAAGAACGCTGGGTAACACAGTAAATCTCACAGGATCACCATCCCATTCTATTCATTCACGCTAATCCTGTTTCACAGATCTGCATCCAAATATATTCACACACACTGTTCGACTCACCCACTGAGGACCACAATGAAGTCCATGACGTTCCAACCGTTCCTGAGGTAGGAGCCTTTATGAAATACAAAGCCCAGGGCAATGATCTTTATCCCAGCCTCAAAACAGAACATCCCAATGAAGTATGGCTCTGTCTTCTCCTGTAAATGCAAAGCAAGAGATGATCAGAGTGATAATTAACTTACACTGAACTGGAAATGGAAGCACTGTGCATGCAGGTGTCATGTCTGGGTTTTCTGAAGATCTATAGGCTCCATCAGAGGCAGTTTAGACTTTTTTTCAATTTCAGCAACTCGAAAGGAAAGTGAGAAGTGTTGTTGTGCGTGCAGATGATTATGTTTGTGAATATCTCACCAGTCTTTTAGACATGGGTGTTTTGTCCTCTCCAGGAAGGTGCTGCTCCAGGGCCAAGACGATACAGTTGGCAATGATGGTGGTGAGGATCATGTACTCAAATGGAGTAGAAGGCTGAAGTTAAGGAACTTTTGACTGACCTAATGTTGAGTGTCTGGTAAAATATGTTAATTTAAAGGATGAGACAAAAAAAGATGAATATGTAAAAACAGTTCATGAACATATATATTAAAGGTCCAGTGTGTAACATTTAGGAGGCTCTATTGGCAGAAATATAATATTTATAGGTATGTTTGGTGTACAATCACATGAATATAGGAACCGCTGTGTTTTCGTTACCTTAAAGTGAGACGTTTTTATCTACAGACGCTGTGGGTCGCCTTCTGTAGACGCCGCCATGTTGAACCGTCATGTTTCTACAGTAGCCCAGCATTGACAAACCAAACACTGGCTGTAGATAGAGCCTACAGTCATGTTTTTTATAAGTTCACTTCACAAACTGTTCTCATTCCTAGGTTGTCAAATACAGATGCGAGAGGTATTCAGTTAGTTGCAATCTGCAACTTTGCCGCTAGATGCCGCTAAATCCTGCACACTGGTCCTTTAAGTGATACATGAATTGTTCACAGAAAAGCAAATGGACAGAAACAGAGAAAGCCCTAAACAGGTTTCTAGGTCACAGTCAAACACATGTGCAATGAGGTCTATTAATCAGAACACAATATTAGTTCAGGAAATGTGTTTAGTATAATAAACAGCATGGTCTATACCGAACACAGAAAGTCTATGCACTTAGAATAGAAAAGATTCACATACACGATTGGGAAAAATAATTGAGTTAATTACAGTAAATGAGTCCCAGCAGCACTGCAATTACAGTGTCATGTAAGCATAGATAGACAGACCAACATTGATTCCTCTGTATGAAACAGAATTAACCTGGCATGTTATAAGCCCCGGGGCCATGAACACAAACAGACACAGGCTGTACCTTATCTGAGGTCAGCTGCAACAGACAGTGACACACACACACGCACACACACAGAGGCAACAGAAGGCTTATCGAGGAGGGATGAGTGGGTGGGCCTGAGACGTGATCCTATAAACAGGGTCACTCTTACTACAAGCTTTACTGCCTGTTCAATGGGACCTGTATTGGTTGTTGGTTCAACTCCAGCCGCTCTGGGGTTGAGCTAAGCCAGCAATGTGCTCTTTATCTAATGCTCTGCGTGGGCAGTCCCCCTTTCTCCTGGTTATGTAGAGAAGAGGTAGGAAGGAAGGAAGCTTAAATCTGCAGAGTGGTGACAGGGAGGGAGAGCGGCAGGAAGAAGGAGGCGGAGATAACAGGGAAGAATGCCACAGGAGAAAGTGATAAGGAGGATGAAGGGTGATCAGTGGAAGAGAAGATGATGGTTACATAGAGAGTCAGAAGCTTGAGAAACCAGTGGGTGAAGAGGAGGCAATGAGGCCAAATAAGATTGACACCGGACAGATCGATGTTGCGCTGGCAGCTGTACCCAGCAGGGTTACTCAGGGACATGTGAGCAATGAGAAGCTAAATAAACAGAGCAAATACAATCTTACTCCCACCAGCCCGCAGGGATTCTAACTTAAACCTTGGCTGTGCCACAGATTGACTCTGTGATTTCAAGTTAATCACTGACAGGTATTGGAAAAACAAAATGATAGCAGCCATCAGCAACCAATGAATGACAAGCATGAAAACAAATAGCAAAAATTCCAGTTGCATAATATCTGTCTGGGGTTGTTTTTTAGCTTGTTTTTTGCTTGTATCTTTTGATTCACTTCCCTAAAAAACCCATCACTTTAGTCTCACTGAGAGCTCTCAGCAGCAGCCAGTCACCACACCCTGCATTCCCACAAACAAACACAACAAACAGGAGGAGGGGGGAGAAGAGATGAAGGGAGAGACGGGGGGAGAGAGAGAGAGAGAGAGAGAGAGAGGTAATAAAAGGGAGGAAAGAGAGAAAATGAAGATAGAAAGACAGAGGTATCCACGGCAACAGGCTTCTCTTCTAGCCAAAAGTCAATGCTACAAGACGGTTACTGGGCAGCTGAACTATCTCTGTCACACACACACACACACACACACACACACACACACACACACACACACACACACACACACACACACACACACACACACACACACTGAGGCTACAGCTTTGTGCTGTATATCAGATTAATTTTAACCACTACATGACGGAAGCGCATGAACTGATTAGTATCAGTCTAATAAAAGACTTTATCATTGTTGTCAAAGGCAACTCATGAAAAACGTAATTGGCTTCGTCCTAGATTTGAATGTGTGGTCCTTTCTTGAAGCAGTATTTAAAGAAGTAAAGGTGATACATTCACTTACATACAATGTTTCAAACCGTTACGCACAACTTAAGATAGTAACTTGACTTAACATAACTTTTCTCCTTGTTCTACCTTAAAGTGCCAAGAGAAGGACTTCTCTGTGACCAGTCTTAAAAAGCTGCAATAATGTTTTGGCCACTTGACGGCAAAACACAGACATATAATCACCTTTTAAAAGGTCCAGTGTGTACTGTACAGTACTTAGAAACCAAATTTCCCACAACGTGGAGCTTCTGCCACGAGGGTGAACACAGGTGTTTTGCATCAAAGATTAAGAGGTTATTTGTACCTCCCTGTTTATTGTTGTATTCTGTACTCTGTCTCTGATAGACTGAAAGCTTGCTAAATTAAGTGATATATTGCATGGATCTAAGTGTGAGAAAATCTTTACTATCAGTTAGGTCCAGTGTTTTTTAGGAGGATCCATTAGCAGAAATGGTGTGTAATATTGATGGGTAATTGGTGTATAATCAGTGTCTAATAAAAACAAGAAGGTTTGACCCTTAGAATGAGCCGTTTTCATACAGGGGGAGCAGGTCCTCTTCTATGGAGTCCACCATGTTGAACCACCATGTTTCTACAGTAGCCCACTTTTTTCTCTTACACTCTTGGAATAGGAGGCGAGGGCGTTGTAATCTGCAACTACACCGCTATTTGCCACTAAATCTGACACATTTGTCCTTTAAGTTGATAGGGTGAATGTGTAAGTGTATTACACATCCAGCAGATAAGGAGCAACATTGTCATGTTTCTGGTCACATATTCACTTTCGTCTTTCACTCTTTATGGATTATGCCAATTTCTGATAAAAATTTGTGCTTAGAAAAAAATCTCATGTCATATCCTGAAAATAGTTTTTCATTCTTGCTTTTGATGGAAAATTTGGTTTATCAATAAAAACAAAATGCCACAAAGTGCAGACTTAAATAAATCATGACGTGCATGAAGCATGTGACGTCCACAACATGTTTGCATTTCTACATTGTTCTACATAGTTTTTTATATTTGAGGTTTGCCTAGCACTTGTTTACTTTTCATCTTGCTGCGCCCTCTTCTTCTGACATAGTTTAATGAACCAAGTCCTAATAATACCATAAAGTAACACGCATTCATTTTTTTTTTTGCCTCGCTTGTGTCTGTCTACTGTTTGGGGCAGGGTAGGTAGTGTACAGTGGGATTTAAAGCTTTTTCCACTGAAAAAACTGAAAGTCGCAGGCTGGAAAACCAAAATAATGAGCTGAAAGACACTAAAAAGCTCCATAGAGCTGGTGATTATTCTCTGGTTCATGAGCAACTCCCTTCATACACACATTTTATCCATTGTTATTACTGATTTGGCCACTGCGGCCTGTTTGATGCATTTATAGATTGTGTAATCACAGAAGAAGATGTTGCCCAAGAGCCTCCAAAGAACGGAGGGTTTATACCTGATATAACAAATGCTACCTCCCTTCAACAGACATTTCAATAAAGGCTCTCCAGAGAACACAGTGAAATTCATTCATATGCTGAGTTCACCATAAGTTACACACTCAACAAGTGTCTTTAACCAAAACCAGCCTCCCCTCCTCTGTACTGTTCTGGTGTGTGACGTTAATCACGGATCGTCTACCAGCTTTAGCAGCGAGGCGTCTCGTGAGCAATCCTGTGAGTCACAGTGACGCTGGCACTCTGCCTCGATTCCTCAAACATGTGTGTAAAAATAGACATGGAGACGGAGTGTGATGCCCTGTGCATCTGTGAATACGCTCAAGCCCAGATTGGATCCAAGCCCCAGTGATTACTATTACATAGAGGTGAAAATCAAAATAAATCACGGACATCTGAGCCCGGCTTATTGAAAATATGTGAATTATCAGCTGCCTGTGTGTAAATGACTGTGTGTTAAAGGCAGAGAGCAACATTAAATATACAAACACAGGGGAAAGCCAGGAGCGTAATCACCATTTGGAGTAAAATGAACGAACACTGATACATTACAACTTCAGTTTGTATTGAGAATTCAAACTGTGCTGTTATTAAGATATGTGTAAGATAAAATATGTTGTCAACTGAATGGATTTAATGGACTGCTGGTCCAAACATGGTTCAATATTTCTTTAATTCCACATCACCTCCACACCTCAGTGGCCTGCTTGAGCCAGCCAATCAATCCTGAGGATAAACGTGACCATAGTTAAGTCAGCCCTGCGAGTAAACCGCACAGCCCGCTCTTATATACATCGCTCTGTCAGGAAATATAGAGGTAGGTGGATATACAGTCATAGCCAGGGAAGGAGGGTGAAACATTCCTCATGTGTGATGTTTTGTGGATTGTTTATATTAACTTAGCATACTTATCATAGTCATGTTCTTCAGCTACATTCACTCTAAATCTCTAAAAGTAAAAAAGGAAGCAATAAGTGGAAAAATGTTTTCGTAATTGGAAATAAATGAGAGTAGGACCATAGCTACACTGGAGACACCAGGGTCATTTCCTTGGTAATTTTCCATTTCCATTTTTCATGCAAGGATGCAATTTGGTTAGAGGGAAATTAATGGTGTTTTTTAAGTATAAGCTGACCCTAGGGGCATATGAAATGAATTTAAAACCTACAATGAGCCCTTAATTAAATTACCAACTGTGTATTTTAAATCCTGGTTAATGTGTATAAAACAGTTTACAAAAAGAGCTGTGACATTCCCTGTACAATACTTTAAATGTCGCCCTGTCCTAACTGTTTCATATTTAAAAACCAAAAGTCTGCCAACCAGCAAGCTTGTAGTTATTTCTGTGCGTCCTGATGAAACCAACTCTATTAAATCCATCAATCAATTATTTAGAGGTGTACCTTCTCAATGGGAAACTTCCCGCTGCGGGGGATCCCAGTGGGGATCAGACAGGAGGAGCAGCTGCCAGTCCTCCCCAGGCCTACAACACTAAACTCAGGCCGTGTGCTTAATTAGCCCTGCCTCTTCCCTGCCAGGCCTCGATCAGCCTTCCATTGACTGCAACCTCAGGCAGGTAGGCTGACAGTCAGACTCACCTATACATGTACATATAACTGCTTACTCCTGTGAGTTTGCACAGAGGCATATAAAAGAGACTAGTAGTGTTAGAGAACATAGTGTTATACGCTCTTGTAAGCCCGCACACAGCACTCACAGTGATCAACCACGGAAACCTCTGGACGATTCCTGAATTGATCATCTGCTGTTAATTGAGCACTTAGAGAAAAAAGCGAACAGCAAGGTGACAGCGGCAAGTTGTGCTCCAAACACAAGGCTGACCTTTTACTAGATGTCCTACAGAGATTGTGTGTGTGTGTGTGTGTGTGTGTGTGTGTGTGTGTGTGTGTGTGTGTGTGTGTGTGTGTGCACTCTTGCATTTCTATTTCTATGAGGACCAATTTGAGTTTTAGACAATGAGAACAAGGACATCTGTGGGAAGTGAGGATGTTTAAAGGTGGTATTCACTTCTTCAGAGGACTGTTTAAGAGGTAAGACTTTAACGAGTTAGAATTAGGTTTATATTAAATTTAGGGTTGAGGTTAAAAAAGTACAAAAAAATGGTTCACACATACACATATATCAAAATTCAGTTCTCCATTTCAGGATGAAAAAAGGGCACAGATAAGGACACTGAATAACTTGTAAAATCCTAATGTGTCGATTTCACGATAAATTGTAAATTATAAATTGTAAATTGTATATATGAAGTGAGTTTCTTTACAGGGCTCTTTAGAATCTTTTAGCTCATTGTTTTTGTTTTCAATTCCACAACATATGCTTTGATTCTCTCTCACTGCTCTCATGGTGGTGTTTTCAGACGCACCAGGCAGCTGCTTTTAGTTAAAAAGCTCTAAAAAACCCACCGTACGCTACCTCTTCAGCATGAAACACACAAAATAGAGAATTAGTGACCGGCTGGTGAACATAGTGGAGCATTTAGCAGCTAAAGAGCCAGATATTCTGTAGAGACCAAAAACGCCCCAGAAATGAATGAAATGTGGATTTGCTACATGGCCAGAAACATGACTCCAAATTAATGTTAATGTTACTCCTGCTAAATGTGTAAAAACACAACTGTGTGCTAACAAGTTCACTTATAGTAACTTAATAGGTGATGATATGTCAGTTTTGTATCCACAGCTTGTTTCTGCTGCCCACAAGTGGCCCAAAAAAATAGTAATTGCATGACTCCATATAGGGTACTCTGTAGTATAACCACTGGGCATTAAGGTAAGAGTGTGTGTGTGAGTGTCCTCACAAGAAATACAAACATGTGTGTATCATTACTTACATATTTATATGTACAGTATGCGTCTTTACTGTGCATGAATCTATCCACATACTGTATGGTGGAGAGAGCCACTCATCACAGCCACAATGGATATTGACCAGAACACAGAAACACTCAGCTTAGAAACACTCCCTTCAAAACCATATTAGCAAACAATATAATATAGTATGACTCGGTGAGTAATGAGTTGTTGTAATAGCATATGACACAGCGATCAGACATCATTACATATAATTCCTGTTAATGTCTGTTAATCAGATACAGTAGAGCTCATTAGATGTAATGAGACACTCCCTCCACAACAACACATTAACCTGGAGGTTATTCAGTCTGGCTGCTTTCCTTCTGGTCACTCCAGCAGACACAGTATTTTGATTTAAAGCCAACTGTGTTCTTGACACAGAGCACAAGATGAGCCTGTGAGTGTAGTTACTGTATTGTTAATGGTAATGACCCAACTGCTGGAGGGATGAAATATCTGTAATACGATAACCAACACACACCCTTTTTCCTCAGTTGTTGATTGAAATTCATCCTGTTTCTATTTTTAATCACCTCAATGGATGGGCAAACCCAGAGAAAACAACAATAGACAGCGATCAACAATAGAAGCACACTCATTCTATTTTCTGGGTTTTTTTAAATACGCAGTGGGCCAGTCAGTCAGTCAGGAAGCTGTTGAATGGAGCAGAACAATAGCAGTGAAGAGGCCACACCTGGCCTGGACACCTGGTGAGCTGCACAGCAGCAGCACAAACACGCCACCAATGGACATTTGCGTGTGGCCGTCCTCCTCAGCAACAGGCAGAGGAAATAACAGTCTCTCCCTTTTCAGTAATAGAGGAGCGAGTCATTAGGTTGGAGAAAGTAACCAATAATGTAACAGCACTAATTAATATAAGTGTTATGTAATACAGATTTGGATAATTATCATATCTCCAGCTGTACTGTGATGTTTATTTTATTTCAATGTATTATTTATTGTTGGTCTGTTAATATAATACTGACCTGAACAAAAGAGATTTCCCCTTTGGGAACATCTATCTATAATGGCACTCGCTCATTTAATAGCAGTATTTAGGCAAATAGTACAGGGCTGCAACTCCCTGCGACACAATGTAAAACAGTAAAAAAAAAAAAGCATATTACAGCTTCCCAAAGTCAAAGAGAAGTCTTTAAATGTCTTGTCTTGTCCAATAAACAGTCCAAAACCAACCAAAGGTTTTCAGTTTACAGTCATAAAGCAGAGAAAAGAAGCAGATCCTCCCACAGAATATTTTGCTTAACGGTATTTTTGCTTTAAAAAACTACCAAAACTATTAATGAATTATAAAAATAGCGCAGGTGAATTTTCTGTCAATCAACTAATCAATCAAGCGACCAATTGTTGCAGCTCTAGGTGAGTTTGATATATTTACTGTCCATAACTCATCATGAGGGACAGCGGGTCTTCATAGCCTTTTGTTGACAGAGAAGATTCACAGCCATAAACAGAGAAACTCTTGTGTGCTCTTCTAATCCACTTTCCACTGACACCTCCTCCCCCTCTGCAGCAGTTTTTGTCTAGATATAGCTACTGTCACAACCTGAGTCAAACTCATGTGATATATTGTTCTATAAAATAGTAAAATAATGCTTTTAGTGCTTGTTTTACTCTACTTTCTTAATTCCTAATTTCCTGTTGTGTAGTATTGGATTGCATTTAAATTAATCAATTAGTGACCCAAAAAAGTAATTTATCACTGAAACAATTCCCCCAGACTGAACTCAGATCTGTTTCTCTCTCTCTCTCTCTCTCTCTCTCTCTCTGTGTGTGTGTGTGTGTGTGTGTGTGTGTCATATATTGTACTGTGTGTGCTGTCCATGGTGCTGAAATTCTCCAAAGACTCTACTGCACAAAGACAAACACTAAAGAGAATTTGGCTGTTTATGGACTTTATCCTTCTGTGCACACTTGTGGATTATGATTAAATTGTATTCGTGTTGGGGGCCACAAATGGATTATGAATATATATATTTTCATTTGTTAAACACATTTCGGAACACAGTTTACCCACCTTTAATTCACTCCTACACGACTTGCTTGCACATCTCGGCTGAATGTATTTGTATATTTCACACCTTACCCGCTTCATTTGCACCATGAAGCAGAAAAAGGATATGGCCACTCAATGATTTTCTTGGCGTACTTCCTGACCACGTTGTCCTCGCCAAAGATGAACAGGGACCTGTTGACGGTGAAGCAGTTTTCCCTGACCGGGATGGGGTTGTACAAGGCCATGGTGCGGGCACGCTGCGCTTTGGTCTGCTTGAAGGCTGGGGAGATGCCACCTGTGGACACGGCGGCCCCATCGCGGTTCCGGTTGCGCTCGGACCCTCCATCCCCTGAGCTCAACAAGCCCGGGACGTCGTCTCCAAACCGGGCCATTCTGTCAAAAGCAAACCACACGGGAGGGAAGACAGTGAGACAGGAGACACAAAAGGAGGTTATAGTCTCCTAGAAAGCAGGGCGCGGTGCTGCGCTCGGTAGAGTGGCGAGATCCTGACCAGTTTTAGTCCATCGTCAGTTTTATTCGCAAAAAAAACACCGCCCTCAGTGTACTTCAACTTCAAAATATGTTCAAAACATTCACGGATTTTTCTCCAGTCGGTCCACTGAGGAGTCCGGATAAAGACGCACCCCTCTTTCAAGTGCGCTCTGCGTAAAAAAAAAACCCAAAAAGAACACAAATCCAAAAAGTAATTCAATTCCGCCTCAGTTAACAATCCGTCGTCTTAACTGAAGCTGTACAAACGGATTCATTCTGCAGCGTTTTATCCATCCAAACACTAATAGCTTCAAGAAAAGCTGCAACAGGTCACGTCTTCAGCCATCCTCAGTCCCCTGAGCGAGAAGCAGAAGAGCAGGTTGAGCCATGGATTTTTAAAATAAACTAGTCCACTGAGTAATTCAGAGCACATCACTCCTGTCTGCTCTGCTTCTCTCTGTTGACCACCTACCACAAGAGCACTATCCTATTGCGTGCGTAAGAGGACGACCGGAAAAAAAAACTTTGGCATTTTCCACGACATTTTTCCCCGAAACAACGCGAACAAAACAAGCTGTCAACTACATGTCACGGGGAGGGAAAGCAAATCCTCAATCCGTCTGGTCTGCAGTGGGATGGTGGAGGAAGTATCTGCCTTTCCCCCGCACTGTAAGAGCAGGAGGAGAGGAGACAACAGTGTCTCCTAATGCGACAGGATCAACAACACCTCTCCTAACCTCTGTCCAACCCCACACATGCGGTTTACTATGCGCAGATCTGGTTAATAAAACTCTAACAGAACATAAAGACGAGGACAAACACTGGTGCATTCAACTGATAGAGTCACAATGTCATGAAAACAAACATTAGAGGCTCCTGCCTCCATCTTGACGAGTAGAGATTATGTAAATCAATTATATTGAACATTTGACAGCCTGCAAATATTAAAGACTGACTTCAAGCTATTACTGAAAAGTCTTGTCAAATACTAAAGGTTTTCTGTAGGATCACTTTTTTATGTGACTGGTCAACTACCATTTGGGGGGGGCATGCTGTGATATTGGCTTTGACTTATGTTGTTCGACCTCCGTGGTCACGCCTCAGGGCGAGCAAACTGAATGCTAGTCACGCCTCAGACCGGGAGGGAGTAAACACCTGTTGTGAAATATACCCAGCGCCAGCAAGACACTCTGGAGGACAGCAGCAAGCATCTTCGGCTAATTACAGGGTTCAGAACCTACTATTGCAAGGCATGGTAGTGAGGGGGGAGTCGTGCTGCTCTGTGCTGGCTGGAAGTGATCGTATCTACTCTCAAGAGGATGTAGGGTTTTCACAATGAAGGAGGGGAATCAGGAGAGCAGGGACTCATCCATGTTGGGTTGGAAATATTATTAAAAATTAATATTGTTAGTATTATCGTATCTGGCAGATATTAGAAACATGACTTTAGATCAAGCAATCATTAAGATAATTGGCTTTAACAAATTCCTTGAAAACAGCAAAACCAATGACCTAACAAGTTTTATATGATATCGCTTTGTTCTTTCTGCGAATGTCCTCTATTATTATCTAACAAGGCTCAAAGACTACAGTGAGGGGTGGATCTAGAGAAATATCCATGGGGTGGCAAGAGGGTGACATGGAGACTTTAACATAATAATAATAAATGATGATTTAATCACAATGTCAATGTTTGCTTGGAAAAGCCCTCAAACTCAGCAATTTTAACTCACATCACATTATTGAGGCACATTAGTAAAGTATTCAATAGATATATCAAAAGGTGGCATTAGAAATCAATCATTTTATTTATTTCAAATCTTCAGACAATTTTACAAACATGTCTTTTTTCATTGAACTTTGTCTAAAATGCAGCCAACAGATCATCAAATTATATGCAATATACTTAAAATTAATAACTGTGTTACATTTGACAGGATTTGACAACATAGGTGTCAGCTCTGACAACAGCCATGTTAGCTGCAGTAAAGTAGCACTAAACACAAAATATAACTGGAAGGTGAATGTCATAGCCTTGCAGATGTCAGATCATAAACCAAAGTAAGTATTAATGTTGATGATGTTGAAATTGAATGGCTTTCTATCCAGTAGCTGCTGAAGATATTTCAGTCTCTGACAGGCCGACAGACCAACACTGACATCTGCTAACTATTAAAAACACATCAGTGAACCAGTGGATAACATGTTCCTTTATCATCTCTGTTTATTTTGAGTCAGTCACATATTCTGCCCGCTGTCCTGCTGACGCAAATACTGAAACAAATGTGCTGAAAATAGTCCAGCAAATTTACTATTTAGTTTGTTTGAGTAATGTTTGCTCAAAACTAACAGTGCCCGGCTGTTTTAAGAAATTACTGAGCCTTTTTAGAAATAAAACTACAAATTTGTGAGCGATTTTTAAAGATTTACATTTTCAGTAGATATACGTGGGTTTGAGGAGGAGTGCCACAGACAGGGTAGGTACATCGCAAAGACTAATGCATTGTTGGTTTTGGGATTTGTTGACAGTAAGAAAAATGTTTATCCTTTAAATGAGACATTAAATGCCTGAAAGAAAAGCCTTTATTTTCAAAGAGGATAAAGTTTGGATAGTCAGTGTAAAGTAAAATCCACCAGCCACTGTCATATCCTCTTTTAAACTGTAAACTGATGGCGATGGGAAACTGAAGTACAACAAAAGATGAACCACAGGAGAGAGTTAACCGCGATGCTGACACTGATGGGTATTTAGTGATGGTGGTATGACGAAGGCAGTGATCAATGGTGTGTGGCCTCCAACTCATTAGTGCTCCAACACATTATGGGTATTAAAAATAGAACACATAACAGACAGATTTCTGACATCTCCTCATTATAAATGGCGAGAAGAGACGTACAAATTTTCCTATAACAGTTTCCTCCAGTCATAAGACAGAAGAATCACATTTTACTTGCTTTTTTTTTTGTGAATTCAGTCTCAGCTGAGCGTGATAGAAATGTTACTTTTGCCACTTCTGCTGTGCAGCAGCAAGTGGGTGATATCATTACATTGTTTTCTGCCAGGACGAGAGCGTGCGGCAGCCACAGCTTTCATGGCTGAGAGGTGAGGGGTGAATTATGGTAATTAGGTGTTAGCAACAGGGATGATTAGGGTGGAAGGATGATGGTTCTTTCCTGGAAAAGAGCAGAGAGCGAGCGGGTACAGCCTCTTTGTTGTAGATGAGGCTTTGACTCGGTAGTTTTTTCTCTAATTAAAAAAACACCTTTTGGAATCAAACTAGTTATTTTATTGAAGGACTGCGACTGAACACAACTGAAACATGACTTCAGTGAATTTGCTCAAAGGCTTAGATCAACCAAACAGTCCAGCTTTGATCAGTGAGGTTAATTAACTATTTAATAATGCTTTATAGATCAATTATTAGCCATTAACAAGAATAGCATACAAATCCTTTTGTTTGGTAATAAATAAGGTTCATTTATTTCTAATAAGCGATCAAGTCTGCAGTTATAAAAAAGTCAGATTTTTTCAAGAAAGTCCATTGGAGGCATCTTACTGGTTAATTAAGGAGTTATCTGAAAGATAAAGAAAGGAGGGGCCAGAGGAGGATTTTTCACATCCTGGCAACACAAAAGTTGTTTCCTATCCAGTGCTTATAACTAATCAATAAAGCATTAGCAGGTGATTTATTAACCAATAATAAGGTGAGCTTATAAACCCTTTACAAAAGGTGGTGTATTAGAAAGTTTGTGTGAAAATAAAAACATTAAATACAAAACATATAACACATATAATGTAGCTGTAAGCAGAAGTGTTCATTAATGTATTTTTTAATTGTAAATCCTCCTGTGGACAGATATAGTAAAATACAGTTGTAATAACCCTAAATATTAAATAATAAAAACTCCAGTATTCATAAGAGAAGGTATAATTGTTGACAGATACTGTATATTAATAAATGCGATGTTCTTATATCTGCATACAACTACCTTACAGTGTGTTATAAACTATTAATATTAAATGTTAAATACTATAACTAAACTATACTGCTAATAGACTTAAAATAACACACATTTGTTTTCCAATCAGTTTAGATTTCCAATAAATCGAGTCACACAAATAGAGATTCTACAGAAAAAATTCATATTTTTTATATAACACAAAAATAAATAAAAACATTTTTCTCATAGAGGTAACAGAAAGTCTTGTAGGTTTTTTGAATATTTATTGGTACCCTAAAATATATATCGAAAATCCAATAAAACTTTTTGACTTGTGGGCTGACTGTATTAAAAACAGTGGAAAAAAACAATATACACTTAACCACAATCAGTTATACAACGTAAATATAGGTGGAAAACTGACATTTAATTTGACAATGTAGACATGTTGTCAATGTTCGAAAGTCTTCCCCAGGCTGCTAGAGATGTCTAGCTTGCAAAAATCTAGCCGAGGAACACCGGGTTACCAAGGTTACCTGCTGTCATGACAGCAGGTTGACAGTACTTGCTCTGGTAATGGGACTTAGTGCCACAGGACTGAGGTATGAACAAAGATTTCAATTCAAAAATAGAACGTGTGAATGGAGATACCTGGCAGGCTTGTTTCTGCAACCTGGTCATTATCACACTTTCCACTTAATTGTCTTGTAACTAAATTAGCTACTTACACGTATGACCCTCAGACGAAAACTAATCATGTGAAAGACCACATGTGAATTCACAGCGCACTTATGTTTACTTTGTTTGTCATACAGTGACCATTTGAACAGTTTCCATCTTCTCCTGCCAACATCTTTCCACCAAGGTCCCACGCTTTGAATTCACATGGCTTTTCACGTGGCTCATCCCGCTTTTTCTGTGAGAACTTGAACTATTTTCATGCTACAGAGTAGAGTTTACCCCATTTCTGTCCACACAAACACAGAAAATACATTAAATCCACAACAGCCAGGATGGAAAATTCATTGTTTGTGCATGTTTCTGTTATTAAAAAGTTTACCGGTTGGTGATTTTACATTTGATTAGTCTTGATTTTTGCAACCCAGTCCAACATAAAGGCGTAAGAAGATGAAACATTACTACGGCATTGGACAGCTCAGTGCTATGTGGTCTGCTAAAAATATCAGTCAGAAACATTATTATTACTACTACTTTAGTTTCCATACATGTGCCAACTCAGCAAGGACATCTGGACCACATTTATAATGTAAAAGAGCAGCGCAGGACATAATATATTTGGAGCAGAAAATTTAAAAAACATAACAATAAAAAAGACATCCAATCTAGGATACACCTACTCTTAGCTTGTACAGTCCGGATCCTATTAATCAAGTCTGAATAGAACAAATATAAATGATGGACTTGTATTCGCACACACCTCTGGCTGTTTCTAATTTGTGTTCCTTTGTGGCGCACTTAAGTCTGATACCGAGTCAGGTAGGTGGACAGTAATGGGGAAAGAAAAAGGAAGGAAACTAAATGACGAGTAGCGCAACTGGAGGAGTGTAAGTGCTGGCAGCTAGTGCGGTGAGTAACACATCCAGCAGAAGACACATTATTTACCCAGTGCTGTGAGACAGACAGACAGACAGACAGACAGACAGACAGACAGAGACGTCAGATAAGGAATCTGTGTGTCTGTCTGAGTAAGATGTGTCAACACATTTTCATCAGTGTGGAGAACGCGCTTGTTGACAGTCGTGGGAGGGGCTTTAAATGTGCAGGTATAAAAGAGCAGATCAAAACATGCAAACAAGCCCTTTAACTGGTAAATGGACTGCACTTATATAGTGCTTTTGTACCTTAAAGTGCATTACAATTGGCCTCTCATTCATTCACACACACACACACACACAGAAGCAGACAGAGCTGCCATGCACGGTGCTGGCCTGCCAATCGGGAGAGGATCATAATTGTTTTATAGTTCACGCCAGCTCCTTCAACCACTATACCTCTGTTGTAATTAGCTGTATCATTTCAAATTCTCAGTCTACATTTCATTTAGTTTCATTTAGTTGACACATGTCAAGTAAAAATCCTTGCACCAAAGGACCCTTGGTAGGGTAGTGTGTTGTATGGTTCTCAATCCAGAAGTGTGAAGAATCTTATTTATTGGCTTGATTTAAGCTGCATTTGAGGAGCAACAGTAAGTTTGAAAGTTTTTTATTTTTTTTCTACTTTTGTCAGACTAACCTAACATAAAATTGTTTTCTGTCACAATCAGATTAGTCTCTATAGCAACAAGACATCTATGAAGAGATGATGGTGTCTAGCTTCCACATAATGCCTGAAATATGAGCAACAAAGTTTTAATCACAGTTATTGCAGCAACTTAAAGGTCCAGTGTAGGATTTTGTGGCATCTAGCAGTGTAGTCTCAGATTGCAACTCTCTCGCTTCATCCGCCCCTTCCAAATACGAAGGAGGAACTAAAGTTTTACATCCCTATCTACAGCTAGTGTTTGTTTTGTCTGTTCTGGGCTACTGTAAAAACATAGTGGACTCCATCGAAGAGGACCCGCTCCCTCTGTAGATAAAAACGGCTCATTCAAAGGTAACAAAGGTAACTCATTTTCAGGTGATTATACACTAATGAAAACATACTTATGGCTATTATATTGCATTTCTGCCAATAGATCCTCCTAAATGTTACACACTGGACCTTTATAACTTTCCAGCACTGTCAAAACTTTTATATTCTGCAGTTTGTTATACAGCATATCAATTTCAAGACGAAATTCATTAACACGCATGCACTGAAGAGGATACAACACTATAAATGGTGTCGAATAGGCAATTAACACATCTATGTTTTCGGCATGGCTGAAAATTTAAAAACGTGGCAGTTTTCAAAGTGCAAAACCTCCCAAAACTGTTGCACATTACCACAAGACAAGAAGGTGCTGGATGTTAAAACATCTGCACACTTATCATTGAAGCGACGTGTATTATTTCGGTCACAGAGACATTTATTTGAGCAAGTTTTCAAAGTGCCAAAGATTCAATTAACTTTCATTTTGGATTAATCCCAACTTTCACAGTCGTTTGTCATTCACGATGAACATAACAGGACAACCTTAACACAAAGGGTGTCTCATTTCAGACACCAGACTGGAAGCTCAGTTTGACTATGGACTGGTTGGACAGCAGACATTTTGACATGTCATAGCAGGTAACCCACAGGTATATTAATGATAGGTGCATTCCACTTAAGGGAGGTCCTGCTATTTGTGTTTGCTGGTTAACTGTTACTGGGAGACTTCATGGTACTGACCCATGGTTACTGTTATTATAAGTCCACCTATATTTTTCCAGCTTTGGCAATTTAAAATATCTGCTGTGCAACCAGTCCATTATCTAAAGCAGTGAGTAATCGGTCATATCTGTCATACATTTTGAGGAGGATTGCACAAATAACTGGACAGGATGACAGCGCACGCATTCTGCTGGATTTTCAAACTGCACTTTTACACAAATCCAGCAGGTGTATCGGCAAGGAAGGTTGTGGTGGGGAAGAAAAACTTTCACTTATAATCTATTTTACCAAACCAATCACTAAACAAAAAGGGTTGTTTTTTTTTTTTTTTTTTTTAAGTAAAATTTCAAGCTGACATTCACTAGGTTTTGAGCTTCGGAAAATACATCTTATACGTCCTCAGAGTACATTCACCGTCGCTATAGTGAGGCAGCAGCTCAATGAACATCAAATTCAACTTCATGTCGAGGATAAATGACCACAGAGCCATAACTCCCTGTTTGCTCTTTGTTTGGTGTTCTAACACAGTCAGATGCTGTGTTAATTTATTATGAGCTGCTGCTCTGTCTCTCCCTGTCTCAGTGCACGTCCCCGAAGAATACTGGTTGATTAAATTTTTTTCTTCCCCACCACAACCTTCCCTTACACCTGTGTAAATTTGCACCTGCTCTTCAGTGGCAGAGATTTTAACACACAAAAACCAACAGAATGAGAAATTATCGTCTCTTATATTTCCTCCTGTTATTTGCATAATGTTCCCTAAAATGCCTTTGCAATAATCGGAGGGGCAGACAGTGTTACAGTAGTTAGATGTAAGGAATCTCTGAAAATGTATTTACAGGGCGGTGTGTGTTTGTTCCCGGGCCACAAAATGCACCATAAATAAAAAGGTGTGAAAACATTGGCAAATGTTGAGCTGCTGTCCACCTCACTTTATAGATATGGTTCAATTTTAAATAAAATCTAATTTGATTTCTTGAACTACCATCAGGCTCAGCTGAAAACAAGTCTGCTTTTGCACATTATTTCATAGATATGGCATAAAGCACAATAATTATGGACTGGTGGAAAATGTAGAACTGAATCAGCACAAAAACAATCTGTTCCTACAGTCTGTCCTCACAGCTGATGCATGCTGACAAACAAACTAATATGAGTGAAAATAAAACCATGTTGGCAAATGTAAAAACAGAATATTATATAGATACACACTTTCATTTTCAAAATGTATTATTTTGGACATTATTCACCTATAACAACACATACTTAACATAGTGTCAGTATGTGTCTAGTGTCGTGGTCTCATTAATTAGCTTGTATATCAGGTGATGCTCAAATCTCCAAAAACACACATTAAGTTCCCCAAAAATAACCACCGTGCTGGGTCAGTGTGCCATCGGCCAGACCCCAGAATTCAACATGACACAGAAAAGCTCAAGGCAAACACAGAAGGACAGACAGACGACAAAGCCAGACCTATTGATGTGGCGAGATGAAGGGGCCTGGGGATTGGACTATATTTAGCTTCATTGAGATGGTAATGGTTGGAACATGAGAGGACTTTTGTGCATGTGTGTGAGTGTGTGGTTTTTGCATGTGTCTGGGTGTGTGTTAATGATGAGCTGGGGCTTTACATTGGGAAAGTGTTTTTGATCATAGAAACAGGAATAATTACAAGTGGGTTTGGCAGAATCAATAGTCATCTCTCTGTAATAACACATCTTGGAAATAGCAGCACTGTTGCTTTCTTTCCTGGCCTTGATCGGTGCCCGAAGGAAATATGATGAAACACATTTACCCTGCGGCACGATTCCTCTGCCTGTCTCTCTCACTCTCTCTCTGTCTTACTCTCTCTCACCCTCTTCTATCTCTCCAGCTGTCTTACCCCCCCCTCTCTACCCAACCCAGATTTCTGCCTTACACTGTTGTCTTCCTCCTACTTGTTTCCTAGCAACTGAACTGACATGCCCCCTATTCTCAGCCCCGTGAATCTGTCGCCGTAACCCTAGATTTCATGGAATAACCTATATAAATCACCATTCCCCACGGGGACCTGAGTTATGGTTGTTGTCTCAAGACAAATGACCCCGTCCACAAGCATGTTGTTAACCTGGTTTCCGACATATTTAAAGTGGTCAAAGCAACAGTTGGGCAGTGAATGGTGCGCTGCAATCATCAACCAGATAACAAAACCAACATAAATGCTGACATTTATACAGCTGTCTGTGATGCTCGATTAAGTTAACTGACCTAATTTAGTAAGATATAGAGGAGTGTTTTAGGGGGTTTTGCCAAATTAGTTGCTGTGTCTTCTTCCTCTCTTCATGTACTGACTCTGCTGTGGTAAACTTATTGACTTGAAAGAGGATTTGGCCGAAACACTGACCAAATAATTCTGAGAAATTCATTCATTATACGGATTTTGAGGCCCAAGTAAGTTGAGCAGCAGATAAAAACACTGCAATGCAGTCTTTGGCATCATGTTGTCCATCTTAAAATGAGCGTAGCGATGCCCTAATAATAACTCTGGGGTGGAAATTATCAGCAAGAGCAATTACAGCTTATAAAAACCCAATCTTTGATATTTCATAATTTAAATTACAACTATACTCACACATATAATTAAGTTCCACTGAACTTTTATGCCCAAATATAACTAAAGAGTTTGACTTTAAGATGAAAAATAAGTGTAATCTTAACTGATAATATAGGCATGTTTTACTACAGTGTTTACAGATATTACTGATGAAAACAAACCTTCTATGGCATCAGAATACATTAACAACTTTACCTTAGATGTTGTCTAAGGTCTTTGTAGTAAAAACACTGTAAATTAAGGCTGAGATTTGAAATATTATTGGGGCAATACTTTGCTTAATGTATACTTAAGTTTACATTTGGATTGTATCTTTTATCACCTGTTTCTTGAGGCTAAGTGATACATCACACTAATTATACAGAAAACTCAGCTAGTAATGGGAAACATTATGTCTTTAAATAAATTAATGAGAGACATAATCAGTCATAAACAGTTAATGGGAGAATCAGTTGTGCAAAGAAAATTGGATGTCAAGTTTATCGGGCTGTGTATCTGTGGATGATACCTACATTCAACAAAAGGCCAATATTAGCTTAATATATCAGTCTAACACTAATATATGTGTACTAACATTAAAATTAAATTCATGCATCCAAAATCTGATCCTGCACCACCTTTGAAAAAAAGGTATGAGCTGTGGGAAATACGACTGCTGAGCATTTATCTCCACCTAGTGACAACTAGAGGTACTACAGCATTTAATGGGCCAGAAATTTAATTACAATGTTCTATTCATAAAATTTCAAAGATATAATTCCTTCCATTGTCACTGATTTCACAAATATTGAGAGTTAAAGAACATGGGAATATCTAACAGTTCTATTGTATACCTATATTAGCTTAGCACGTGTCTGTGTTTAGGTAGAAGGCCTGATCATCAATCAACAACATTAGACAAGAATATATATTTGGTTTTCATGACCCAAGTGAAAGGAATTTACTTTTTCAGCCACCTTCAGGCAATGCAAGCATTTTCTCTGAATTGTCAAATTTAAAACATATTTAGGTGTTTCAGGGAATGTTTCTATTACACAGCATTAATGTGCAGGGGTTTAGAGGCTTTCTTAGTCCAAACATGTTCTTCACATTCACATTCAAAAACATAATCAAAAAAAACATTAAATCCTGATGATGTAAATCCATCATAATATATAATGAAAGGGAAGCAGGAAGGCTAATAAAAAATAAATAAATCCATGAAAAAGGATTTATCAGTGACTGCTTGGCACTGCAGCCATTTACTTTTTAAATTAAACCATCCATTAGTCCATATATCTATCTGGCTCAAAATTAGAGTGAATGATAAGAGTGTTAATAATCAAACTGGCAGCCTGACAGATCAATATTGTCAACGTGCGGCTGTAAATTTACCAGAAAGGTGTGAAAGGGCCTGATAGTCATGAGCGGAATGCTGGTAGGCTGCTGGACGGTGGGGAACCAGGAAAAGTAAAAGCAGTGGATGGTGTGCATGAAAGGAAGGGAGAGAGTCAAAATCTCCATCCTGACCCCCTCACACCTCTGATCCAACCAAAGACCTGAATGAACATCAGGTAACTCAGTGATTGTGTTTATATCTTTCTCAGACATTGGAAAAATGGTCCCAAAACTCTCAACAATAATAAAATCATCTCTCAAACACTCAATCCAAGGTTATTACTAAGACTGTCCCAGCAGCTGCAGATTGGGTATGCTTGATTTTTCACTCCACATGACAGTATTCCCCCACATCATTGCTTAATGGCTTCGTAAGTGGCAGCTGCTCTGATCTGGAAAACATACTGTGCAGACAAGCTCGACTGAAGCTGCAGTGAATCACTAAGACTGTGGATTATCAATGTCCTCTGGTGTGCTGAACACACACATTAACACAGAGAAGATCAAATCAAACTTTGGCTTTAGATGAATAAGAGGGAAGAATGATTCATCAGTTCTCTGTGTGTTTGCAGTGCTTCTCTTTATCAGTGTTTCAGCATGCCGAGGAGGTGCCGGTGTGCCAAATTAAACCTAAAAAGGGCATTAAAACTTTCAATATGTGAGGTCTCACTTTATTTTTCTCATTGTTCCTCTGCATGAATAATTCTCAAGAAAATCTATTTTAATTATTCATCTTCTCCTGTGAATCCCTCCAGTTGGATTCTGATGCCTCATTCAGCATATTTACCCATTATTTTCAAATGACATCATGATATAAACAAATGATTACTTCACAGGCTAAACACCATCCGTTTGTCTTATGAATGCATGCATGGGCCTGAGTCTGTGCAGCGGGCAGTTCTCAGCAGCTCCACTAGGGGTCACAGACATGCCACTGAAGTCGCAGTTTGCTGCTATGTTGGATATTGATGATGGCTCAGTTTGCTTACCCAGCATCCTTCTTCCCATTTGTCAGAACGACTCCCTCCTGGAGCAAAATAAGTCACGCAGCTGCAACATTTAGGCTCCCTCTGGTTTTGGGTGGAAATGGATGTGATGAATACCTCACACACACACTTCAGACGTGTCTCTGGCTTGTTTCCCTGCATATTGGTCTCAAAACAACAGCTGATGTTGGATCTCAATGCTGGCCACATACTAAACAACCCATCACTGAAATAGTGACCAAAAAAAAGGTAATTTAGATATAGCTAAGGTTCCCTGCTAAGCCCATTTGGCTTGAAAGCATCAGTGGCTGAAAGAAATCCTGTTGCACTACAAAGGTATTATTTGCTCCAATAAGCTAACAGCATTGAACTCTCAGAGCACAGCACAATCATCTTTGATATTTAAATCTGAAGCTTTGAATACACGACTGAATTCAAGGTCTATGACGGGGCGCACATTCATCCTCTTCAGCGTGTCAGGACTTTAATGTCCAAACAAGCACGTGACATACATGTGTTGTGTGCATACAAGCTACGTTCAGCATAAGCACACCGCCTTCCCATGCATACACCTATTACAGTACAGTAAGTATTAAAGCTTTGTGTTAAAAAAATTCGCATGATTGTTATGACATTTCAGTAGATATATATTTCAACTAAATCCTGCCTTTCAAATAGATGATTCTATTGGTTTTCTTATTTATAACTTGATATTTTGCCACCTGGAGCCTTCAACTCACTTCCTTCCTCATGTTAGCTGATAGCCTGTTTCTATTTTGATAATAAGGGGGGTTAAAGGGGTAACTTCTCTAGCCAAACATCATTATACAAGAGCGTTTTATTTGTCTGTTGCATGCGTACACACTGATGGAACAGGTGGACGGGTCACATTGCTTCCTGTGTTAAATGGTTTCATATCAAAGGAGAGTGTGGGAGGTCAACACAAAGTGCTGCTTTTTCTAGCTGAACCTGCACAGCAAACCAGCTGCTCAGCAAATAAGAGAGACAGAGAGCATGTAAATCAAGTTAAAGCCTCTGGAAATGTGGCTTGAAATACTCCAAATGCATGAATGAGAGTGTCTGGTTAAGCATCCACAAAAAATCAGAGTGAAAATAAATGTTGATAACTATTAGAAAATCTCCCTCAGTAATCCTGCTGTAGATGGGGCAGCAGCAAAACATATTTTAGCCACCTGAAAAAGAAAAATCAACATCAATTTAAGAGTATACTTTCACCGCTTTACTTTGCAGTCAGACAGCGTTTCTGACAGGAAACTAGAGCTGCTACTTGCTGTGGATTGAGGCACCTGTAGACCAGCAACTGTTCAGTGAGCTGTAGCATCACAAGGCCAGAAGGCAGGGAGAGGCAGCGAGGAAAACAAATGTAGAGCAAATATATTTTCACATGTAACTCAGGGATTTAAAGATTTATTTTGACCAAGCCAGAGTTGGAGATTGTTGGAACAGTGGGGAAACTAAGCAAGATGGTGACTTTATTTTGTTTCTGTCCGAGTTTGAATGTCTGTTTCGTGATCAGTTAACAAAGCAATTGCTTTTGAGCATGGAAAGGAAGAGGGACAGACCCTGGCACTGTTGGCAGCATGCATGGGAATTACAATATAATATGTTTGGTTTTTTTTATACATTTGTTGCTAGTCAATTTTTGGAAATATAGTCACTAAGGTGGGTCTGAAAAGACGCCTAACCTAGCTAAACATTCACCAAGTTGGCAATACTGGAGTCGGGTCAGACTCAGAGGCGGATTGAGCCGGAGCAGAGAGGTTTTGATGCACACATTTTGGTGGGACCACTTACATGGATTTCTTTATTGGTTTGTGTAATTTTCATAACCCGAGCAAAACCGCGCCCAATTCCAACCCAATAGTCTCTCCATTTAGTGTTTAGATAATTACTATTATGTACATACAACACTGAATTACATAGTTAGAAGGCCATTGAGGATTTGGGTTTCTAGTGACTTTAAAATAATAATCTAACATGAATTTTGTTTTGTTTTGACAGAAAGATGCTTCAAGGTCCATAAATGGTGGGTTTCTTAATCAAATCTTCACAAATTCTGAGTAACTTGGATCTAGCGCTCCTCAGCAGCTTCCTGTTTTAGTTTCCAGAATTACAGTTAAGACAGCTACACTTCTCTGAGTGCACTCACTTAATTAAAAGTAGATATAAAATGACATAAAATTTCATTATGCACAGAGCCTGAAACATTGATACAAGATATTGCTTGTACGAATGGAGTTATCAGCACATCTATGGTCTTTAATTATTAAACAGATAATAAATGTTGATCTATGCAAGTGCCTGCAGACCATATGCATTGGGACTCACAGTTGCACAATGTGTGTGAGTGTTTGGTGCGTGCACATGTGAATGTGAATGTGCAATAGTAAATGAGACAGCATGCTGCAGTCATGTGGTGTTGAATGGGAGGACTAGAGGCCATATTTCATAGAGAGCTCCCCAGGAGACGTAGCTGGTGTCAGGGAAGCAGAGCATGAGCCCAGAGATGCATGGTAGTAACATTTCAGGCTGTAATACTGAAGAACGGGGAGCAGGGAATGGGGGCATGCAGATGCAGAGTAAAAATATAGGCCACGTGCGGGTGTTGAGCACGGAACTCACATCACAAAATGGCAATATTGGTTCGTTGGTCCACTTTCGTTCTGAAATATATATTATAGAATAGAGGATTATCATTACATTCTTGCCACATTCATGATTTCCAGAGGATGAATCATTTACACTTTGGTGATCCACTGACTCTAGAACGACTCTAGAACCACCATGAGGTTAACATTTGTGGTAAAGACCTATGAAACGAATGCCATTCCTATCAGCCTCAGCTATACTTAGTTAGTTTTTTGTGCTAATTAGCAAATGTTAGCATGCTAACACGCAAAACCAAAATGGGGAATATGGTAAACATCATACCTGCTTAACCTCAAACACACAGCTCTAAATAAGGCAGCCACTGTAGGTTCTTCTCCAGGGCGAGTGGTATTCAGTTGGTTGCAATCTGCTTGATGCCCCTACATTCCAGTTTCAAGTTAGTCATATACTGCCTTGCTCTCTAAATGTCGGCATCGGCCAGTGAAAAATCCATATTGGGTGACCACTGCTGTAAGTGAAGCCTAAAAGAACTGCACTTAAAAATGTGGCTGTAGACTCATCATTTTAAAAAAAATAAATTATATTTCTCTTTGCTGATAGTGATAATAGAGATTGACAGGTACATGGGGACAGAAAGAGGGAGGAATGGCAAGCAACAAAGGTCCCTAGCCAGAATCGAATCAGGGACATATACAATAATATAATATAAATCCCAAAAGCAAGTTTTAAACACAAACTAATTTAATCAATCTTTGAAGTGCCTTTAATCATCAAAACCAAAGAGAACAATGACTGCAGTAATTAGAGCAATAAAATATTAATTGTATTAATCAGGGACTTTATACAAATGAAAGAAATGAAAGAGCAATATGAGGTCACTCACTCACACACAAACACAAAATTCAGGAAAAAGTTCACAACAGTCCCTCTGTATCTGTCTGTCCACTCCTTTCTGCAGTAAGTAACTCTTTCCCATCCATTCACTGTCTTCATTTTACACCCCAGAGCAACATTTAATCAAACACGGACACCATCATCTACTGACAGATCTCACATCTTGGTAACTCATAATCTCTCTCCATCTCTGTGATGGTCATCAGCAGTGTCAGTCTGCAACATTTTGCCATCGAGAGAGAGAGAGAGAGAGAGAGAGAGAGAGAGAGAGAGAGAGAGAGAGAGAGAGAGAGAGAGAAAGAGAGAGAGAGAGATACAAAACAGGGAGGGTGAGTGTGAGAATGAATGCAGCAGTATACCATTTTATCACTTAATGAGAAGGTCTCCGCTCTAAACACAGTACAAACAAATACATCCTTGTCATAAAACAAATATGCTAGCTTGAATTACATGAAAACATTATTCTAGAGTGTGGCAGTAAACAAACATTTCTACACATTCCCCTTGACACCCATTCTTTCTCAATAACGCTGCCCTCTCCATTCTGCATATTGTTTGACAGACACATGGTTTTGTGGCTCGGAAAATGGCTTTTCAGCGTGTCATCATTAATAATTCACTTATGACAAACAGCTTTGACATTTACACTGCACTGGGTGTCTGTCTGACACTGACAGGGAGACAATAATGAAGGAGAAGGAGACCGATACAGGGAGAGACAGATTTTCTCTCAATTGTGTACTGATGAAATTAGAAAGGGTCAGGCCTAATAAAGTGTCAAACCTTCAGTAGTAAAACATTGGTGGAAGAAGCAAAGCTGCCTGTGGTGACCTTTTAAGAAATCGCCCAATGACCTCAAATTGAGTTTAAGTGAGTAACTGTAGCTCAGAGAACAATGAAGAATAACCTAAGAGTGCAGTCGAGCCCCTTAAGCAAATCTTGCGAAATTGGTATGAATGAGCAAACAGGTTCACATGACATTTAGATTGCATGCCTTGCTGTCCAATTATGTCTCTGTTTGAAACATTAATCACACACTCCCTCAGTTTTCCAGAGACAAATGTGAATAAAAAATGTGTGAATGAGCTGCTGGCAGACTTGCCGGCTGACTAAGTGACGGGCTTTGTAATTCCCTGTCCTCTCTCCTGAATATCCGTCTGACTCGCAGCTCAACAGGTTGAGAATAAACCGATGTGTGAGGCCCTCTGAGGGCAGCAGAGTGCAAAGCTAATGCTTTGTGGGCAGACAAACACTGAGAGAAGCAGACAGATTGAAACCAGAGGTGGTGTCACTTCTTCTTTACAAGATCACCAGTTCTCCACTCCGTAGAGCAGCTTCACAAAACACTAGAGTTATATCAAAGATAGACAGATATGAAAGCAACAAATTGCATGGATTGAATTGTGCAGACATTTTTTCTTTGAATGTTATTTTGAAAATAACTACTCTGCCTGAGGAAGAAGACTCAAAGTGACAGCCTTTCAACAACAGTTGAGTATGTAATGATTAAAGAAATTGCTTCAACAAAATAAAACAAAGAAAAAGCAAATACAGACAGAAAAGTGCTGCAAACTGTGTATTCTGAGGATTATCAACATGGTTTAAATGCATCTTTAATCATCATGTTTGTAAATGATTAATCATCTTCAATCATTTACAAACTCACTATGATAATAATGCAAATTAACACAGTACATACATTTAGCCAAATCAATGTGTATGCTCATATTAGCAAATGTCTTACCCAGTTTACAACAAAATGACCCAAGTGTTTTCATGAGATGAAGAGTCTAACAGTCTGTGAGGCTGTACTTAAGACACAGTGGGGCATTTACATTTAGTACTTAGTATTTGTCATAACCTAAAGTATTAAAATTAAAACATCTAATGCCAAAAACAAGACATTTCACTCAAAACCACTAAATGACAACTTCATGGTGGAGCTGAGGGAAAAGTTAGGGGATCACCAAAGTCTATAGGATTCATCTTCTGGGCACCATGAATACCCATATAAATCATTTCATGCCAATCCATTCAATAGTTGTTAAGATACTTCAATCTGGAGTAAAGTGGTGGACCAACATTGCTATTCACAAAGCTATGGCACTAGTATGGCTAACAGCAAAACCATTTAGTTGTGGCCTTGCTTGATGTGGTGCCTCAAGCAGACTTCAACTAAAACAAGAACACTGAACCAAAAAATCTAAGAATCTCCTTGTATTTTGTACTGGTGGATAAATAATGAGGCTTGTGCTTGGTGTGTAAAGAATGAAAACCCTGACGCTACTGTAAACAGGCAATTTTCCAACTGCAGCTGTGAGCAATGGACACTTTATGGATGGTCAGCTGCACAGACAGTGTGCTGCAATCAGGTTGTGATCAGAAGAAATGAAGATCACACACAGTGTGTCCAAGTCTGTAAACACCCCTGCCGAGAATAGAACCAACACGGATGGGACACACAACCCTTTACAGATAACCGCTGATAACACAATGCACACACAGAGGTATACACCCACACACACACACAAACATAGAGAAGCTACAGCAGTGAGGATGTGCTGGTGTCTCCATCTTTCATCTGTAACCACTGAGGCCTGTAGCATTTACAGAATACATCACCTGTGAAGTATTACATGAATTGTTGACTTGACATCCCCCTATATGTCTTCAGTGAGCAGATTTAAATATTTGTGTTGTCAGTCAGCGTGGACAGTATGTCAGGCCATGAAAACATTTTAAATTCCTGTAATGGGTGTTAAAAGTAATCAGTTTGTGAAAGTATGAATGTTTAAAACTAAAATGAGGAGTCTACAGTAAGGATTGCCTGGTTCCTCAGGGCAAGTAAAATGCTACGTCGGGCTAGTAACTCTAGAAATTCACTTGCTCACATTGTTATTTCTAGAGCTGATGATGGAAGAAGATACAGTCAGCCATTTCACTTCCTTCTGATCTCTGCTGAGAGCTGCACATGTGCAGTACCAATTGGGCACTGCCGAGAAAATGTGAGTGGGTAAAGACAAAGTTTATCAGCTGAAGTGCAAGCGAGCATTTCTATTATCCTGGAAACAGGAGTTTAGTTGGGTGGTGTTAGAGGATATGGGCCAAACTCCAACTATGTTTGAGAGCAAGGCTGATTAAATGGGTCGTTTTTCAAAGGCAGGTTAAGTTTCCGAAATACTTTACTCTTTGTTGCTATTTATTGCTGTTACTTCCTGCTTTATCTGGTAGAAATCAGAGGTTTGCAGTTGTAGTGGTTTCTTTGGGGATCTATATTTAAAATGTTTTATTGATGCTCCTGCACCTGGTTCCACCTCACATCAAGAACTTGGTAAGAAGTTGGCAAAGCTAAGCAATCAATATGTCTTTAATCATCTGTAATCATCTGTTAAGTATATGTTTACCTTTGTGTCCGTGAAGGGAAGTGTCATTCACTCTTTTTGGAAACCTCTTTTTACAATACCATGATGATGCTTTAGTAATTACTGTCCAATAGAAGAGACAGTGGAGCGCCGCTAGTGTATCATCACTGCTCAGCCCTTTCAACCTCAGAAGATGACAAACACACACATACTGGTGTGACACTGGACCCAGAACAATGGAAATCAAAACAAATCAAGGAACTAATTCAAGATTACACAGTAGGTCTACACCCAGCACACACATACACACACACACACACACACACACACACACACACACACACACACACACACACACACACACACACACACACACACACACACACACACACACACACAGAATCCATTAAAAGTCATCCTAAGGTGTTCAAAGTGGCAAACTGGCTCAATTTCCAAGTTCAGTTTAATGACTCATGGATTTAGCATATGCTGCCATTACTTTAACTACTCTAACTGCCTTGAATCTCTGCCTTGGAACTTACTCCCAGAGCAATTCTCCTTTCACTGATTTTCTCTTTACTTCAGTGAGACCTTCTGGAAATGGAGCTGCTGATACATCACAACCAGGCGGACCAGTTTTGTGTTGTACAGAAAAATCGTTTAAAATAATTAAATCTGCAGAACTTTATTTTAAATTCTACTGGCAAATTCTGTTAGTCGGGCTACATGTTTGTGAAATGTCAATAACAAAAACATTTCCAGTTGATGCATCGCCACAACTCTAAAAATTATGGCATTTTGGCATCGCATTCTCTCTCCCTCAGAAATGGAAACACACACACAAAAACACACACAGCACCAAGGACAAATAGAGACCAAAACATGTTTGGAGCTCTCCTCTATTTGTGACCCATGTCGATTCCTGATACCGTTGAAATGCCTGATTGATTCAGCCTGATTACTGTCATTAGGGCCACGTTAACGCCAACTCTAAGTACCATTATTTAATCTAGCACTTCCGAATGGATGTCTTTATCCAGATTGCCATGTGCCATACACGCATATTCTCTCTCTCTCTCCCTCTCTCTCTCTCACACATACACAAACACACACACACACACACACACACACACACACACACACACATACGTACGTACGTACGTACGTACGTACAGACACAAAGCTGCTAAAAGCAGAACAAGATACCAGAATTGGAGGCTTTAATTGCTTCATTTACAAAGCAGCGTTTGCTGTTTCAACATGCCTTTCAAGTGGAGCTCTGTCTGTGACGTGAATGTTTCAGAAGATCCCCGTTGCAAGCACATAAAAAAAGACTAAAGACAAAGTCAGTGGCTTATTGAAGTTGCATTCATTGCTCATTACCATCCACAATACAAAGGGTTCAGAAGGAACAGTACACAGATGGTTTTGTTATACTTACAGCCATCCATCAGGGGGGGCTAAAAATGTGCAGGCTGACCTCAGACCAGGTCATGGCAACACCCGACTCAAATGGGTTCTTCCTCTGGGGAGTATGAGTACACTCAGCCAAGGTGGCGGCGATCAATCAGTAAGTTAGTGTAGATATATCTATAATATGAAAATCTGCAGCAAATTTCATAGAACATTAGCCAGTTGTTATCTTGTGTAAAACACTAACAAACAGGCCAAAGGGAAGGTTCTCTTGGGAGAAAGCATTTTCTTATGATCTTCTGGGAAATTTGGACTAATAGAAATAGTTCACTGACTACGAATTTCCATCCAAAATGTCATGGCAATCCAGCAAGCAGCTTTTAGCAGCAGATATCCTGCTACTGACTAAACTGTACCAAGGTATGAACTGAGTGATGGACTGAATTATATTATGATGAGCTCTGTTGATAGCAGCAGCAAAAACTCACATAAACTTTCTTTTTTTTTTTTTACTGAAATCACATACGTTTCCTTTGAATAAAAAAACCAGGTGCACACTTCGGCTCAGGTGCAACATCATATTTTCCATCCTCCCGTCAGATGGCTGTGGGTTTGCTGCTAAGTGGTCCTGAGAGGTGGATGTTCATGGTTGTAACGCATCCTGACTCACTCTGGTCATTGTCCTCTCAGCAACAGAAGTGGAGATCTGTCATGTAGTATGGTAATAATTATACTAGGCAGGGCAGAGAATAGTTATCTGGTCCATGACTGAGCATCTCTACAGGCCTGGTGATCTGGTATTCAACCACATCAATACTACTGTCACATGGACTTAAATATCAAATGCAAATTAAGGCAGGAGTTCTCATACCTAAAATTACTCCTATTATTTCTAATTCACATTTTATCCCTTCCCTCCTCATCTCTTCAAGTACATTCATTGTACGTCATCCATCTCCTCTCCACCTCGCACCCCCCCAACCACTTTCTCTCCGCTGTGACGCTCCCCTCTGTCTCTTTAGCTATAGACATAGCTCAGCATGGGATGTGGCATCCTGTACCTGTGGTGAGGAAAGAGGGTGGGGGGCACAGAGGGTGCCAACGCCACTAGAGGTGAAGCCCCAGCTTCAGCAGGGAGACAGAGGGGGGGCATCACCACTATAATCAGCTAGAACTTCCACAGCGCCACGGGGCAGGAAACCAGTAAATACATACCCACACAGGCACATTCACATACATGCATGCACGTGGCATGAGCATGTGAATGAGCATACAATAAACACACACACACACACACACACACACACACAATACACACAAAAACACAATATGCTGGGCGCCCGGTTAGCTCAGTGGGTAGAGCTGGCGACCCATGTACTGAGGCTCAGTCCTTGCTGCAGCGGCCCAGGGTTTGAATCCGACCTGCAGCCCTTTGCTGCGTGTCATCCCCTCTCTCTGCCCCCCTTTCCTGTCTATCTTCAGCTGTCTCTATCATAAAGGCAATAAAAAGCCCCAAAAATTAAAAAAAACAAAACACAATATGCTGATAATGACTGAATGATCATTAGTTTATAGTGCTGCAATAAGACTTTTATAGTGATCACTTAGTGTGAGACGCCATTTCTCCATTCCACAGCAGGATGCAACACGTAAAGCAAAGATTTGTGTCATATTTAAATGATTAGTTTTTGTGAAATTGTTATTTTGCTGGGGAATTTGTATTTCTGGTGAATAGTTGTGATGAAAAGACTGATACCACTCTAATGTTCTTACCAGTAAATATGAAGCTACAGCCAGCAGCTGGTTAGCTTAGCTTAGCAAGACAACAGGGAGCAGGGGAAACAGCGAACGAAATCTACCCACCAGCACGTCTTTAGTTCACTAATTAATACATTATATCATGTTTGTTTAATCCATACAAAAAATTATTTGCTGTTTTATGGGGCTTTATGTACCCGGCTATGTCCTGGCTGGGTGTGTACATTTCCTTGAATCTCTGCTGGCTGCCTTTCAATGGCTCGCAGCCAAGAAATAGTCCTATAATCCCTCCCTAATCCAACCCACACCCCATTCCCCTTCAACCCTTACCTCTACCCCCACCCAGTTTCTCCGCTTTGTAATATATATTTTGTTTTGTTTTCCTGGTGTGATATTTTTTATCATAAGTATGAAAATAAGTATGTTTGAATGTAAACAATATAAGCAGTTCTACATGCAGAGTTGGATACAATGGACGCAATTAGATTAGACAAAGATATCAAAGGGATAGCTGACGCACTGAAGGTGGGTTTGCGGGAGGGAAGGGAAATAACATAATGTCTAGAGCGGACAGTATATAGTAATTTGGATGCATATAACCAATGTGAATCGCATTTGTATCTGCTGGTATTTTGTAATGTAAAAATCCAATAAAGAATTAAATTATATGTTAAAGAAGTCTCATAAAACAGAAAAACAGATTTTAAAAACAAGATATGTTAGTGATGTTTAAAGATGCTGTTAGGTGGATTATGTTACTGTTTAACAGGGCCATACAAGCAGTTTCCTCATTTCCAATGTTAATGCAAATTTAGCAGAATGGTCTCTTCATCTAATCTTACTCTCAGTCAGAAAGTGAATAAGGGTATTTCGCAAAATGTGAAACTATTCATTTAAACCTGCAATCATACACACTAAACAGCACTGTGAACATATACAAACCCCTTAATTAAATATTCATGTGTAACTACTGTCAACACATACCGTATGTTTGTTTGACACTACTAATGAAAAAAAGTGTGAAAATGTTTGTCTAATTCTACCCTAAAGAGAGAAATGTGAAGGCAGGTGTGAACACAAAATTTGAATTTCTTGGTGAGACTTTTTCTATATTCTCAATTGACTGTATAGAAAATGTACTACATCAACATAAAGTTACTGTGATAAGAGATTTTGTCAGTATCACCCAGCCCTACCTGACAGCTGGATGAATACTATCACTGGATTACACAAATTAAGTGTTACAGTCTGGCTGCAACGAAGCTGAACATTTTATCAACTTTAGTTGCTTCCCCATAGATTTGCTCAGTTTGTCAGAATAAAAGTTGGTTCCTATTAGTGCTTAGTGATAAACCGGCTGAACCGAATTTTTCATATACTGCCATACTAGTGCATCACTGAAACAACAACAAGTCATAGAACAAGAAATATCTATTTGAATACTTGAAAATGTTGGGTATTTTATCTGAGTTTATGGTGTTGATATAACTATTTTAATATTTTATTTTTGTAAAAGGAAGCAATGTTGTTGCCATAAAAATTGCTATCATTTTGTGGTGCCAAGAAAAGCTTTATAGTAATCAAAGCCTTCATATATATTACATGATGGCATTGTGACAACATGATATACCGTAAAACCGCTAGAATCTTAACAAAAACTGTGATAAAAGATTTTGGTCATACCGCCCACCACTAGTCCCAGGTACACTCACATCTCTGCTTACAGGAAGTGATGAATAGAAACTTTATGTGCCACAGGGGAAAGGGAATGGAGTTTTCAACAAAAAGTACAATAGATTTATTTATAGCACTAACATGCTGGGTATGTTAAAATTAAAGTTAAATAAAACAACTGAAACAGCGCAACAGGAATGAATTATACGCTGAGATTCTAACACATCTCTATGAATGTACAACAAAGTGATGTTTGTTCGGTACTATTTTAATAAAAAGCAAACGCTGTTACCATATTTACATATGGCCAAGACATTATTGTGTGCAGCTGTGTTGCTTTTGTCTGTTTCTTTATGCTGTGAGATCTGAAGTAGATATCTATACTATCTAGACTCTATACTTTTCAAAGCACCTGATTACATAAAAACAGCCCTGAAGGAAACTTTGGTGAAACAGACAATATTTAGGATAAAGTTCAGGATAATTTAGCAGGTAGAACAAAGAGAGAGCCAGGGTTCTGTATTTATATTAGCATCATACTCACTCCCACTCCTTGCGTCGTGCCTGTGGTGTGCTTTGAATCTTATGAGCCTGGTGGGCTTTGACAATGTCCCTCTGTTCGATCAGGCCGCCCCGTCGTCTCTTGATCACATTGGGACTAACCGCCAGATCTCCATCCACCCCCAGCATTCCCCCTCCAACTTCAAAAGTCGAGGCCACATCGAGAGACAAGCCGAGACGGTTTGGATGCACAGGGGGAGCATGGCCAGACATGTGTGGGAGGTAGAGGGTGTCATAGCTGGTTGACATACTTTGGGGCTGCAGGAGGGAGTGGGACTCAGAAAACAGGCTTGACCCTGCAGCCAGTCCTGTGCGATGCTTCTGCCAGTTCTCACAGTCCGCTGGAGACGAGGGAAGGATGTGGTGTCTGGGGGTGCTGCTACCACACATCGTCCCCATGCCCAGACCAACCACTGGACACTCCGGCCCTGTTGGGGCTCTAGGTATCCCCAAAGCATTGTCGTCCCCTGTCAGAGACTGAGAGCTGACCGAACAGGAGCCCAGTTCCAGCATGGTGGGAAGGCTGCCCAGGATCTCAGCATAGTGCTGCAGTAAGGAAAGAGAGTAGAGAAGAAAAAGAAAGGGTGACACATAATATTAAGACAGCTGGTCAGACAAATCCCCTGCTGTTTATATGCTGTGAACAGTCTCTATAATAATTCATAACCAGTGTTGTTATAAGCTTCCTGGTTTCATTATAGAATGAAATCAGTGAATCAGTAAATAAAACCATTGCTGTTTTCTTCACACAAACACTATTTTTGTCCAGTAGATTTCTGCTGTCAGTCAGCCTGGTGAAGACCGTCTGGTCGGCTCCTCCAGAGCTGCAGCTGACAGGACAGCTGGTTCTGAGGACAGAGACGGCCCAACAGAGGTCGGGGCTGGTGTGGACTGAATGGACCAAACGCTTCAATAGCACTTAGATGCCGCTAACATGCCGCTCTTAATATGGATTCCCAGTAAGGGGTGTAAATGACAGTAGAAAACAACTGAACACAGAAAATGCAGTAGTAGGTCATTTCTAACACTCACTACTCGTATATATACAGATACAAATACAGATATTTTTGTGATATTCACAGATACAGACACAGATGGTAAGCTTTGCGTTACACACAAGTGCAGACTTGATGGGGCAACATCATTCACACTCACAGGTGCAGGCATTAGCCAGTTTGTGCTTGGGTGTTGGATTATAGCTACTTCAGTCAAAAAGCCTGAAGAGATCCAGCTTCTGTGTAAGTATGAATTTGTTCAGCTAACCCCCCGAGGCAATTTGCCAATGGCCCAATAGTTCTCACTGTCTTCAGTTAGTTCAAAATATTACCTCAGAGTATCAGAACCAATTAGATAAGCTGCAACGCAGCCCTCAAAACAAATAATCGTATAATACTACCAGTGCTGTGCTTAATGGTGCAATTAGGAAGAGGGAAGAAAAAGAGGGAGTCATTTTATCAACCCACCTTCTCCTTTATCTGGTAGGAAAATTGAGGAATGGTCTGATTTCGGGTACATGCTAAGCAAAACGCACACAATATGTCTTATTGCCTAACGTGCTGCAAAAAGCCTCTGCATTGCTCCTGCTCCAGCTTTATGGAGCCCTCATCATTTTAGTTAGCCGAATGACAGGTTTCTGGTTTTACAGTCCCTCAGAGAGAAATGGTACTACGGCAAATAACTCGGGCGGTGAAGATACTGAGCCGTAAAAAAGAGGATGTTGTGCAGTTGTATAGAACAGATAAGATGAAATGATGAAAGCTATTCAACTGTCTTGGGCTTAAAATCCATCAGACTGCTTAAGCACCCTGAGAGCCATTAATAAGACTGCTGTCAATAAGTGGCCGCACTGCTATAAATGAGGTACTAATGATCAAAAACCCTCTTGAGTTGATGATGCTGATAATATCACTTGCACAAGAAAGCTGCACCTCCTTGATTTCAAGAGGTCTCCACTACCTCCACATCGAACCTTTTTGAACAAACTGAAATACGTGAGCTTGATTTGCTCATATCTTGTGAGTGAGGAGGATAGGAATAACTAGAAGCCTTAGGGTGAGAGAGGGCAGAACAAAAGTTGCTTTGGGAGGGTTTTTTTTTTTCCTTTGGTCTGTTTACAAGAACATAAATAAACCATCACAATTTGATTTATTAAATTCATGTGGCAGAAAGTGTTAAGATAAAACAAATGTGGTAAAAAAATAAAAAATACAGCAATTTCAAACTTTTCCTGAGGCTTTCCTGGCTCGGCTCATTAGAGCTAATAGATGTGGGCCATGTGGCAACAGTGCTGGTTTAAGTGTTGTTCATTTGAAGTCTGCTTTACCAGCTCTCACTTTATAGACTCTCTTTTAACACAGCTACTTTTACAGCCCACAACTTTGCTGTTGTTTGACCTCTTATCACAGTCTTGTTTTAAAAACTGCAGATAAACCTACTGTATGCTAGCAACTCAGCAACAAACAGCAGACTAACAGAGTTAGCATCTAGCTGGTGAACACAGTGGAGCATTTAGAAACTAGCTAAAGAGCCACATATTTCCCTCAGGAGCTTAAAGTAAAGTGAATATTGGACTTACGTTTGTCAGGTAGCCAAAGACACCAAATGAATACTAATGCCGTATGTGAAAGTAAGGCACTATTAGCAAGAATACTGACCTCAACAACTTTATAAGGCAAGTGTTATGTCTACAGGTTGTTGTGCTGCCCCCAAGTGGTCGAAATAAAATAAATAAAAAGTGAGCAGAAGAAGAAGAAAAAACCTAATTTACTAATTAATTTACTAATATTTAAATAATTTGTTTCATTTGCAAATTTGTGATTGTCTCAAAATGCAGTCACACATTATAATTAATATAAAAAACTGGAAAAGCCACCATTTCCAGAGATGCAATTAGCTCAGAAAATAGTTGGGAAAGCAATGAAGTATGTACTTGATAATCAAGGAAATATCATACTTCATTGCTTTCCCAACTATTTTCTGAGCTAATCTCATTTATAATAGGCATAATAATTAGAGGCAAACAATGAGACAGTCAGACAGTGGTGGTTGTTTTTAATTTAATGTTTTATTACTGCACTCAGGGTCCTTACTAAATGGAATGGCTTACTATGCAGCAAGAAATCAATGAATTATAAATCAATTCTTGAAGCAATTTTACAGGTTTTATTTTTAAGGCAAACAATCAGTGATGTTCCTATAGTTCCTGATTGACCATGCCCATTACCTCTGACACCTTAAGTGTCCTGCTCTCTGGGGGGTTAATGCTATATAATGACAAACCAGAAGGCTATGGGACTATATAGGTAAAGTGGCTTTAATTGTAGCTGCTTAATGAATATAAACCAGGCTTCAAAGAGAGACAGAAGACACCTGGAAAACACCAGTCCTGTCCTTTTCCTTCTCTCCCCAGCTTTACCGCATGCTCCAAAATTAGGTCCATAGAGAACCCAATCAGAATATATATAAATATATATGTATTTGTCCATACATTTGTCCATTGTGTGGTTCCTGGCAGCGGGAACTCTATTATAGAAATGGCAAGGCAGCCTTCATTGATCCAGTGCTTACTGAATCCATTTTGCAAATTATGTTCTGGCTGAACAGGAATGCCAACACAATTAGCTGATATATAGGGGTATTTAAGTACAGACAGTTGTATCTATGTATGACACTGCCAGAAAAACACCAGCCACATAAACAGGCCTAAAATTGACTCAGAAAGATGTCATATTCATGATCAACAGAAATAAGATAGGCTGGTATAAATAGCCTATTTAAACACCAAAACCTATTTGCCAGACTTGAAAGGTAGCAGAAGTAATTTTTTTTAGACAAATTTAGCAAAGGGTTGAATGACAAATAGGCCTCTATGAGAAGATGAAAGCTACTAAAATGAACACAGACACTGATGTCGGCACGAAAGTGTTTGACAATAAACATTAACTGTATATTGCCACAAGCACGAGGCTTCTCTCTAAATCAATCCAGTTCTTATCAGCAACGAGTGCACTTGGTTCATCTACGGTGCCATTTAGACTGTATATATATACACATATATAGCCAGTATTCAGTACTAAGGCACTTAGCTGACTTGTTTATGGTCATCTACCATCTGCTAGTGAGACTGATACAGTGAGATAAAAATATAGAGATACAAATACAACAATCCCTTGTGTGATGTATTTTGTCTATGTTCTGTTTGAGTCACACACACAACGACTAATTCAAACCAATATCTCATGTCTCTCCCTTGAATATTATCATATATATATATATATATATACATCCAGCAACCAGTTAGCTTAACTTAGCATATAAACTGGAAACTAGCCTGGCTTTCCAAAGGTAACAAGATTTACCTAACAGTATCCCTAAAGTATCTGTTTTGTGTTTAGTGAGCTTTAGAGGTCCTGGTAGGATGGATTTTTTTTACCTTTGGACAGGCTTTTGCTTATCTGTTTCCCCCTGTTTTCAGTCTTTATGCTAAGCTATGCTAACTGGCTGCTGGTGGTAGCTTCATATTTATCCTACAGACATGAGAGTGGTGTCCATTTTCTTATTTAGCTCTCAGAAAGAAAGCACATTCACCCAAACGTCCAACTGTTCCTTTAATATTGTTGCGAGAAAGTAACAAATTGAAAGAAATGTTTCATAACAAGGAATGAGGAGGAAGTATTGCTCGATTAGCCAAAGATGACATTTTATAAAACCTTTTTGTTTTATTCTACTTTCTTATGCAACCATTATCAGAACCATTAGTACAACCAGACCCATACCACCAGTCCACAGACAAACCTTCACCACAGAGCTCTAAAAAACACCCACACTCAATGCACAGACTAAAACATCAAGGCTCAGCTGTGTCCCCTGCACTCCACGGTGGTTGCTGAACACGATGATCAAAACCGTACACTGCCAAGAAAGTTGACTGTGGTTTGATGTAATTCTCCTAATTAGCTTTTAAGAGGTTGGTTGTTGATTAGCCTCGGTCACTGAGCTTTCATACTGCCATTATCTGAAAATGTTCACAAACATCTAATGTGTTACTCAGAGCTGTGTGGTGACTTTCCAGTTACTTAGGTCAGATAAAAGCCGACAAAAGAATGTGAGTCTTTGATTAAATCTGAATCACAATATTAGAGGGGCCATGTTGTTTTTGGACTCTTTGTTGGACAGCCAGGTGTCTGCAAGGCTTCTAATGAGGAGTGAAACAGAGGCTCAGACAGGCGAGGAACCTTCTCACACCTGCTGCCCCCAACGGCCCACACAACTGCCTGATTACACATCCCCCCCCAACCTGGATGTCAACCTGGTGAATGGCCAAACATGTGTCAGGAAGTGTTATGTCACCTGAACCTACTCTAATGGGCGATGTGTTTGAAAGGAAATCAGGCGTAAAATTTGAGCCAGCTGAAAATAACCCTCAGCAGCTTAGAGGGTCTAAAGGGGGAACCAAGGAAATACACTTCTTGCCATAAATCTGATGAATTCAATTACCTTCAGTCCCAAATATCTGGCCTGATGAAAAGATCAAGTAGTGTTCTTTTTTCTAGTTACCAATAATGTTTCATAATATTTAAGTTTTTCTAAATATGCTTCTTAATCAGGCAAAACTGAAGAATATGGCAATGAGATGGCAGGTTAAAACGGTTATTACAAAGAAAGGTTTTCTTCGACTGCATAAAAAACCTATCCAGTGTATCCATCTAGTGTAATTCATTTTGAATTTCAATGTAAGACAAACACCTTTAGGAGTTATCCAATTCAATACAGTGGGAACAAAGGGCACAGAACAATATTCTGTACACACATTTGACTCAAGTGAGTTAAAGTCATAGTATTCAATGATTATTGGTCACACTGTATGCTGTGGGTTATCTTGCACCTTTGTTTGCCTTGTACAAACAGAGGAACAAAGATCAACCGAGCTGAATAGATAGTTCATTGAAGAGTAAGGAACACTGACTCTTAAATACTGTAGTAGCACTGAGACGTGTATGAATGTGTAAGTATCCTCTCAATGAGAAGTCTAATTTTCTCTCGCTCAGCTAGTGTCTAAGTTTGAGCAGTGACTCTCTCGAAGTACAGCAGCTGCATATTACTGTTCTGTATTATACAGAGTGCATTAGGCAGTGCCAGCATCTACATATTAAATTTACAACTTTCTATTACACACTGTGGTGCATTTCAATGACCAAATGGGAGCAACAAATATGTAAATGTATACAGTGTGATAGGCAAAATGTATATTAAACATTTCTGGATGTAGCATCAAGGTTCAGGAAACAAAGAGACAAGAAAACACTGATGACATCTCTACCATAGTTTATATAAGTATCTAATGGTAATTGCTCACCTGGCACATCAGCATAACATTTTCATAGTGTCTAGGTTGACTTTCTGAGTATGCAGCCTAATGAATATGTGCAGTAGTGTTTCTCCCACTGGCATTGTCCATGGGTTCCCACTCCGCCCATAAACTTTACATTTTTCTTTCTTCGGCTTGAGGAGGGTTTTAACTCCATGGGTCAAGAATTCATAATAGAGAGAGTCATAATTGGCCTTTTCGTGTTTCTAGGTGTCCTGTCAACAGTTTTACAAATGTCTCTTTTAGTATGGTTGTCTATTGGGGCAAAGGCTTTTTGGGCTGCAGAGCTCTGCAATGGCTGCTGGGCAAAACAGGCTGGTCTGCAGCGCTGTATCTAGTTCTATAATACATCTATGATTTCAACACACCAGACTAAAAAGACTAGAGTGAAAAGTGGGATATACTAGCACAGTGGTGCTTTGAGTTAAATTTTGAAGGTATTTGCTTATAAAAAAGTATTATATATATATATATATATATATATATATATATTATAAATGTTGACCTGATGATGGCACTATGTTGGCAGAAATGAATATAATATTTATAGGTACGTTTTTATTAGTGTGTAATCATCTGAATATAGGAATCATTTTTGTTGCCTTAGAATGAGCCATTTTTATCTACAGATGCCACAGGTTACCTTATATGTAGTCCACCATGTTGAAATACCATGTTTCTACAGTAGCCCAGAATAGACAAACCAAACACTGGCTGTAGATAGGGACTTTCACATATTTCACGAGTTTTGATGCTAGTTTCTCCTACACACTTCACAGCCCCTTCTCCTTCCCAGGTTATCAAATACAGACACGAGCAGTGTTCAGTTAGTAAAGTTATTACAGTTAATCCTACGTGGGATCACCAAAGTCATTATGATACATAGTTTGAGAACCATGACTGAATGAGGTATATCTGTACAACATTGAAATTCTTCCAACAATTGTTATTTCAGTCTGGACCAAAGTGTTGGACCAACTGACAGCCTGACATTGCTATCATTAGAGCCATGCCACTAACACAAACAATTACAGGCAACAAAGAATTAGCACAATGTTAACCTGTGTTATACTTATTTGAATTATCCTGTATCAAATACAATCACATCTAGCAACTCTACTTCATATGCAAAACTTAAGCATTTGCAAGGGGGCACCCCCCACCAAGACAATGATAACTAATGAAGGATAAAATGATATTAACTGAACTAGTAAAACTTTTCCACTGCGCCTTATCAGCACAGTCTATCCACCCACAGCAACATCACTTTTATTGTTGTCTCTATATTAGGCTACTTCATCTCCCCCATATGTGTAAAAGATTTAATGTATTCAATGACATTGACAGTTTCTTCTACACATTTTCTTTGCAGAAAACACCTTCTGTAAGCGTGTTAATGCAAATAAACACACGTGGTATGTTTCCTGTCAATTCCCTTTTGTTCCTTTCTTCTTCTCATTTAGTTTATTTTCTGTAAACTGTAAAGCATACGTGTTCTGTATGGATTTATGCTATATACACGTTTTCATATAATTTTCCATTTATCATTATTTACATTCTATTTTCATATTGTGTCATATTATTTTGCACATCCTCTATATATGGTACATACCTTTCCAGTTTTTTCATTAATATATCTCTACCTAATACTTTAATAAAGTGTGGTGCTGGACTTATTAATTTCATACATCTATTTCATTTAAAGGTCCAGTGTGTAACATTTTGGAGGATCTGTTGGCAGGAATGAAATATAATATTCATAGGTATGTTTTCATTAATGTATAATCATCTCAATATAGGAACTGTTGAGTTTTCATTACCTTAGAATGAACAGTTTTTAGCCATGTCTCTACAGCAGCCCATAACAGACAGACCAAACACTGGCTGTAGTTTCCAGGCCTCTGTACTTTCTCCTGCACACTTCACAAACTGTTCTCATTTCATGTTCGTCAAATACAGACGTGAGTGGTGTTCAGTTGGTTTCAATCTGCAATTTCATCACTAGATTCCACTTAATCCTACACACTGGTACTTTAATCTTATTTTTCTGCTATGATTCTTTGCTTTATCCCTTCATTACTTGTACGTTTTTCTGTACAACCCAATTTCCTGCAGTGTTTATTAAAGTTTCATATTATCATTATGAAAGTATCATGCCATACACTAAATGAAGTTAGTTAAAAGCCTGGGAACAGATATTTGACAGTGACATTTTTGTTGTTATCGCTTACATTTTGCTTTGTAGAACACATGTGCGAGCTCAACTAAACCTAATAAGTAACATTATCAAACAAAATGGTATAATTTTGAATTCATTGTATTAATGAGTTTGCAAGACACGCCCACTTTATCAGAAAAACTATCACTGACTCTTAATTTTTCTTCATTGTGCTAATTTTCTTGAATAATTTATAAAGACATTTTTTGTCTATCACTGCAGCCAGGTATACCATGACATGTAGCCTTCAGACGATAAAAAGATACTTCTCAAAGGGATCCTACTGCTGTGATGACCTTCTGAGAAAGATCATTACATAACAACACTGACACACCACATCAGTAATGATCAACACTACTAATAGGACCACCACACTGTTATGGTCCAATCATTGGAAGGTGAAGTAGGCTCATGGGAAACAGGCTGTAAGTAAGGAACCGCTATATGTTGCATTTCCCAAGCCCTGTGCTGAGATATATCAAGTTTTAACATTTCAATCGGATACCTAAACATATTTGAAAATGTGTAGAACTAATACCTACCGAAATATCTAGTAACCAGTACAGAGCAGGGCAAAACCACTGCTATCAAAAAAGCATCAGTCATTCGTTTTTGTTTGTTTTTCAGTTCCTGAACTCTGTGTTAAAATAGTGGACTATTTTTCAAAGAAGTCTCCAGTGCTTTCAGGAAGCATTGAGGTGAAAATGTACTGTACACTCTGATGTCCCATATGTGAATGTCTCATAAAATAAAGATGTTTGGTGAAGAAGGAGGCTTTTATATCAACATCTTTGTGACTACGAGAAAACCCAGTCCCCTAGTCTTGTAAAATGATCTGGTATATAAACTATGGCAGCAATACAATAATGCAGGGCCATTGAACCGCATAATGAGTTGAACAAGATGGCTGCCTGTACCATTAGTGATTTATTTTACAGCTTGTAGCTGGCATTGCGACTTAAATTAGTAGTTTGTTACTATCCAAAGTAAAGAATAACTGCTTCTGTTCTGAGTTAGCTCTAAAATGTGGGAGAGATCAAAACCATGCTTCACTCTACATTTTGATGATTTTTGTTGCTTTCATGTCTTTCAGTCTTGCTTCTGTGCAGGATAAACTGAATAACATATTTATATAAATATCAAATGATTACATTTAAAGGGATCCTACCACAGAAGTAACTGAATTCTGTTGAAAGGAATTGTCACAGCATAAAATCGTAAAAAAAAAACAACCTTTCAGTCCATAATGTCTGTACAATTACATTACAGCATTCCATCCTCATATATATTAGGAAGTTTTCCACAAAGAGCCCATACCAGTAAGTCCACTGACATTTAAATCCTTGCCAAATTTATCCACATGGTTGAAGTGAAACAAAATGGACCCAGCCTGTACAAAACATGAATGAATGAACATTGATTTTCCCTTCTCTGAGATCAAATAAATATTTTAGTATATATATGTTAATCAGTTGTTTCTAACTGTGAAAAACAGCTGTATATAAGTATTTGTTGCATTATTTGCTCAGACCCAATGTCAAGCTCAATCAGCTGCTACACTATTGTGCAGTGTGATGACATTAAATCCCTGCAATGAAATCTTGATTCGTAAACTGCTTCATTGTCTGAAACAGTTTGTACTGAAACGACATAGAACAAACTGAAGCAAAAAATGCAGCAAAATGTACGAGTGGTTGAAGAAGAAAAACTACCAGAGATTTGGAACGTTTGATCCAGCTTCTGTCATGTATTCTGTTAAAGTAGCATTGAACGAGACCTTAGAGCAAGGTCTGCTCACTTCATCTAGACAGCAGCAGCAATTGAATAGCAAAAAAATAAATATATATATATTTTATTCCGATACATGAAATAAATGCATTTTCTAATACTGTCTGACCCAGATTTGGTCATATCTATTAGAAACATGCCATTGTTAAGATACTCATGGTAGCTACACCACACCGGGTTATGAGTGAAAATAAACAAGTATCTGAAACCAACTAGTTTACAGTCACCATCAGCCTGGCAGACTGTAAGCAGAGGCTATATCACAGGTTAATAAAAGGAGTATGTGTCTCATTTCTAACAGTTAATTTTTCACTGCTTTTGTCTTCTATGAATTGTTATCATTCAGTAGTAGTTGCACTTCAACCAGTGACTACACATTTTAGAGGGCCCTCAGCTCTAGTGTTATTATTTCACTTTTCAATGCATTTGATTGTGAACATTTTTTACCTGCATATTTATTTCAGTTTCAGACTGACTAACAGTATGTGGCGACTAAACATAAATTTAGTCTGCATCTTGAGGCTGGAAAATATATGATTAATCATCTTTGCAAGCGATGAATCACAATTATTCATTATTTATATGTATTGTAGATGGTCCAAGGAACACGCAGCTTGTTTCAGTTCAAAAGGTACAGGCAGGTTCAGTTTTATGCTGAATAGAGGCACTAATTTATACACCATGAAAACCCATTTGCACCCATTCCAAGGAGAGTGGTGTTATTCAATCGACACAATCAGAGCACTTGACAAGACAAGATTAACAAAAGGCAATAACAGGAAAATATAGCCAAACTAGATTGGGGGTGGTAAGTGACAAATGTTAATGTGATGAAATAATTAACAAGACACTTCAGAGAAGCAGGATTGATCCAGGCTACGGTCAATTTGCCCTCTTTCAAAAAAGGTAATTTGATCAATTCTAGCACAGAGCTGATCACCTACTGAAGCCCTGTACGGTAAGTGGGTATAGGAGACTGCATGTCTGCACATTTAAGGTTCCACTTCAGGAAAAAGAGAGATGTGAAGTGATGAAGTCGACTGGCAACACAGTGTTTGCCTCCAGCAGCCTGTCATCTATAACACAAACACTGATTATTCAAACTGCCTCTTCCTTTATTGTCAAACTCCCATGACTTGAGAAAACCGGCTGTTATGCTACTTCTGATGGATCTGTTTATCTAAATGCATCACTACAGGCCTTAACAATTTTAACCATTTTTCAAGAAGATAATGCACATAACATTTAATAAAGTCCCAGGTCACAGACATACAAGGACATACAGCCAAGATTACAGATGGATGAAACAACCGAATCGTGGCATTTCAGTATCTAAAACCAAATCAACAACTTGTCAGACACACACTTCCTTTCTATTCACTGCAGCAAATGTAGTCTCAATTTTCTCATCTTTAATTAATCCCCCCCTCCTTGAGGTAATGATCGCTGTCTCGGAGATTGAACTGGGGAGATTTCTTTCCCTACACCAATTTTATCATTATCTGGTCTAGGCCCACTTGTTAATTAGCATAACCTAATTCAAGTCTGCCTCCATGTGGCCCTTATACTGACACCTGCTCTGTCACTCTAAAGGAGCAACCCTCTGAATATGAAGATTTGAGTCTTCTTCTAATGGCTTCTGTCTTACCCTGTTGCACTGGTAAAAACCAAAGTGAGGAGAGATTAGTGCTCTGTCACAGTCTTTGCACATTGCTAATTTGATCCTGTTTTTGGGCTAATTAATAAACATACAACAAGCCATGGTGAGTGAAGTTAAAAACAGCTTCCTGTCTGGATCTAACATTTGGAAAATACAAACAAACATCCACCTGCCCTCCACAGTCTGTTAGACACAGAGGAGGGTTGTCTTAAGGGCACAAAGTAACATTCAAAAACAGAAAAAAATAATTGCTGTCGAATTGTAGGATCAAAAACATGTTTCTTTTTAAAATATATTTCAAGTCACATAAAAGCTCCACAACCCTGTCTCTATCTCTCTGATCAAGACTGAAGGAAGACTCCCCGTTATGAATCTCTGCACCCTGTTCCCTCTGGGTGGCACACATACATAACCTCTGCCAAAAAATCTTTAGTTGTCGGATAGGCGAACAGTTCAGTTCAGTCAATGCAGTGTTTTTAAACTAACACCTGTTAGAAGATATTAAATGCGCAGGATCGCTTACCTACAAAGGGAGAACTCCTTTCCATTTCGTTCACCTTTCCACAGAAAATGGAAAATGTGGCAGCAGATACGACCACGTCCGACGTACTATCCCCCTGCCAGCACACACACAGAGAGAGAGAGAGAGAGAGAGAGAGAGAGAGAGAGAGCTGTGCCAGGTTATTAGCCAGGGAGAATCGGGGGAATTGGAGCAGTTGCGAGTTACAACACCTTTTACTGACAGGACCCAAAAATTCAACTAGAGTCGCTCTTATGTGACATATTTGAAATCTTAATGAGATTTCATGTGAGTTTAGTTCCACATGAGTAAAGCGCTACAGGGTGTTCACAAACAGCACAGTGTACAGGTAACCGACTTGTTGCCTTCTGCATGGTCAAACAAGCAGAGATAATCTGGAAACATGGATCTCTGGATTCTGGCTCCACCACAGTTTATATATTTATGACTCACCTGTTAACAGTGAGCACACATCCTATCATCAAACTACTTCGCCCATTTTTTTTTACAACGTGCACTCCATTTGTTGCCATAGGGACCAATAAATGAGAATCCTAACTCGACCCACAATAATAAAATCAGGGCAGTGAAAAAGAAGAAAAAGAGGCAATATGTTGAGATAAAAAGGGACTCAAATGGACTGGACTAGAGGTCTGTGTGCTAGGGGGATTTTTATTTTTTGAATGAGTGGAGTGTTCAAGGTGATGCGATGCAGCACAGTTTGGCTGTATGCATCCATGAGTGTGTGTGTCTGTGTGTGATACACATTTACGCCGCTGGGTGGCAGTAAATGCATATAAATTGTACTGATAAAGTAAAGTACTTTATGTAGACTGCCTGTATTTACAGTCTATGGCTCGGACTAATCAATGATTTTTCATTTAATCTCTACTTTAATGTTTAAAAAAAAATGAACTCTACGATATATGCTTACTTCAGACAATGCGAGACCACTTAAACTTACAAAACTATGTAGTACATTCAAATTTTATTTTATGAATTATTTTGTTTTACTCTATCAATATATAGGGTATTGTTATTTATTTATTTTTTCTTACTTCTTAATTTGTTGTGTAATTTGCCTAATTATTTGACTGTTTATCACCGTCTGTCTCTATTACATTCCTCCATAACAGAAAAACTATTGAGACATAAAAATGGCTACTTTACATCAACCTTATGTAAAACTTATGTACCCCTAAAGCAAATATGCCAATAAGTGATGTAGGACTGGCTCAGTTAAACTTGGCAAATGCGCATCATAGAAAACATCTGAAAGTGGGACACTGCTGTACAGTACTTTTTACAGTAAATTCAATATAGTAAGTCCCTCAGACAATGCAATACATGTCCGATAACAACTAAATCAAATAAAAGGTATAACTGTATATTTTAAAATGGAATGATCAATTATAAGTTTATGCAGGTTACTGATGGTCAATATACACTTGCACATCAATATAACCACACAACAAACGAAAGGTACAATTTCCTTTTGATTGGCATAAAATTATTTATTATTATAATTATTTATTCTTTTTTTATTATCGTTCGTTGTGTGTGTGTGTGTGTGTGTGTGTGTGTGTGTGTGTGTGTGTGTGTGTGTGTGTGTGTGTTTCGCGGTGGGGGGGTGGGGCTTTCCCAGCGTTTGACGTGTCCAACTCTCGCGATATTTCGGGTATCTCCGTTACCCACCCGTCTTGGATACCCGAGTTTCACCGTAGAGAAACATCAACATAGTAACCCGGGAAAGGCAACCGTAGAGGCGGGTAGCGACGTTTCTTTCCAAGAATCTCACCGCCGACCTGGATACTTTGTTACCGGGACAAACGCTGAGACAACAACAACAACAACAACAACAATGGGCGCATGTCGCTGGAAAAAGTTGCTAGCTTAGTTGGCACAACTGTTAGCTAACATTGGTTTGCTAACAGTTAGCTGGCTAACGTTAGCAAACAGACAGCGGAGCGAAACTGAAGAAGTCCGGAGAAGTTTGGATTTTCTTATCACGGGGACGTCGGCATGTATGTGGACATCTAGACCCATCGGATCGTTTCCCCAGAAGGTATATGTTCAGTCTCTCAGAAGACGTGTTTTAAGTTAATTCATGACTTTCCGGTCAGCTAGCGTCAACATTAACTCTCGGGAACTGGCGGCCCCGACTATTACCTGGACCGAAGACTTTTCAAAATAAGTGCTTTTGAAGTCCGATGTTAGAATGAGTTAATTACGGACATGGTGCTTTTAGTGTGAAACTACTGGGAAACTAAACACTGTTGTGTAAAAGTTGTGGTCGTTTTAACAATATCTGAGTTCGTTTAAAGAAACATTATCACTCCGGTTGTTAACTCTCTGTTGAAAGTGGATCAGGGTTGTGTTGTCCGATTGCCCGGGGGTTTAATTCCCGGACGGGGTGCTCCGGTCGTGGACGTGACACCGGTGATGTGCCGGTAATTTCTCGACTGTGACCTGGGCAGTTATGTGGCCATTGCTTGCTGTTTTATTTGGTATTGTTATGATTGATTATATTTAATAACACCAACGACAGCTAGCTTTTTAACAGCCCGTGTAACGTTACGGGATATCAACCTATTTCAGGTTCTTGATGTTTTACAAAATAATGTAAAGAAAAAATTAAATCACAGAATGGAAGGTAATCTTCCCAGTAAAATATCCGGAGACAAAAACTGGATGTCAGGTGGATGTAAAGCCCATCAAACACCACTTACTACGGTGGAGTTGGGGAGATTAAAGTTAAAGTCAAAGATGGCAAATGACTTCTTCCTCTCCCGGCGGCTCGGAGGTCCTGCTGCGCAACCTTGTGCACAGTAGTGACTAGCGGTCGGAAGCTATATAGCAACAGTCTTAGGGCTTTACATGAGTGTTTTTGTAGTGTAAAGATCCAGCCATAGGTGACAGCACCGAGCGACTACAGCCGAGCAACGCTGCAGTCGGTGGGCGAAGAAGAAATTATGCGCCATCTTGGATTTTACACGGGTTTTCGCCTTCACGGAAATCACCCACAACTCCATCGGGAGAAGTTTGTTTATATCACTTAAGACTCGCCTCACATTGTTTTTAATGGTCCTAAAAGGTCGCGGATGGGCTCACTTTCAATCCTGCGAGTATGTAATTTTAATATACTTTCGTTAATGAACTTAGTGAGTTATAACTACATGTGTTGGGTGTATTCATCTCTGACAGCAATACAGGACCAGTAAACAGTACTATCTTGGACCAAGCCTGCGTTTGTAGACTCTTGGGTTGTTCATTTGAAGGAATCAGCTGACACCAACTTACTATCTTACAAACTTACTATATATCGATTGTTTGTTACTAATGTTAAATACGAGCATTAAGTTAGCTTTGTTCGTACAGAGAAGTGCGTTTTGTAAATGCTGGCGTGTGCACTTTTCAGTTCAAGTCCCAACTAGTAATTGACGCCAGCTCATCTTGACAGTCATGGTGACAACCCAAAAAAGTTAGTTCCAAGTATACATTTGCCAACTTTACATACAGTTGAACAGAATATCAGATTAGCCACTCTTCGCTCTCCTACCATAAGTTTTGGATTCAGTCCCATCCTGATTCAAATAACGGGAAAGACACAGACAACTGTCTGTAGCCTGCTCTTGTAAACAAAATTTAATTCACACTGTCTGGCTGCACGGTCATCAGTGTATGACTATATGTTAATGGCGAGGACGGTTACTAAGAAATTCTGTTGATGTAGAAGCAAAGATTAACTCAGTTTTCTTCCTGTTTGCTCTCTCAGCCTGATGTGATTGCCTCAGGGTGGTGTCACGTGATTGTTATGAGTAAAAGGCATGACATCTGAAGAACTTCTTATGACTCAAGGGGTGCAAAACACCCATCATGAACAAAATAACTAAGCTAGACTTGCTCTTAGATCCATGGTAGAATAAACTTATCAAAGTGGCTGCTACTGTCTCAGAGAGAGTTGTACCTACAGTAGGTTGGACCAGCCACATGCTCTCTAGCATTACAGGTGTTTGAGGTAAACATCACATGGCTCACATGTGACAAACTTCAGTTCTGCTTATCTTCCCTCATGGAAATCTCTTGAGGAATGTGCTGTTGTAGAACCTGTTTTAAATGGCATGGTGACAGTCTGTTGTCAACAAACTGTCATAGTATACATTTTCCCCCAGTATGTTGTTCCTTGTTTTGGTTTCAGTTAACATTTTTGGTTGGCATTTTAGCTGCCAGTTTGCTGAGCTGTTACTGCACTTTTCTCCAGATTGTGTATATGGTATACAGTAGATTAAAAGAGTGAATACTTTTAATTAAGTTTCTTTGTTGATCTCATTTATGTCACTTTTAACTTTGCTCAGTATTGAGTTTTCATTATTTGCTTGTGTCTAATCTTGGCTGCAGGTGAACGGGAGAGATGAGGAGCAGCAGGAGAACGGAGGTGTCTCTTAAAAGCTCTGCTCAGCAGCTCACAGATCACAATATTGGCACAGGTGTGTTAAAAAAAAACCCACCAACAACAAAAGGGGTGCTTGGTAACTTACCTGGTAGAATTTGCTTCCTATGTAGGCTGAGTCCTTACCACAGCAGCCCAGGGTCGATTTCAACTTGCAGCCCTTTGCTTCATGTTATTATGGATTGTCTACATAGCAAGAGTTTCTGTATCATATGTTATAATGAGTTTTATTTTCTCTGTCAGAGCTGACAACTGCATGGAAAAGTTTGGCTCAGTCCAAAGCTGCTGTGAGTACACCTGGAATAGTTCTTGGATAGAATTAAATTTGTTTTGTAAAAGTAATGAAATTCAGTGTGCTATAATCTAATGATGATGAAGATTACTCCCTTTCATCTTCACAAAACTTAGACTGAGACAAAAAAAAACCTAAGGAGACTGACATGTATCCTGTCTCTGTAGTTACGGCATATAGAAAACCGTCTAGAGGCAGCTCCAGGGACAGGGGTTCTCCTGGAATCTGTCATGGACCCCCCCAAGAAGAAGTCCTCCAGGACGGTCCGTTGCAGGGGTGAGTTATTTCAAAACGTAAACCTACATTAGTTAAATTCTGCACTTACACAACAACCATTTTAACACTGCTCTCTCAATCACAGATGGACAACAAGCTGATGACAGTGGAGGGTCATCAAAGCACAGGGGGCGTAGTCAGCAGAGTCCAGAAAAGAGCAGCTCACGCAGCCCCCTGAGAAATACCACCCAGGACAGCAATGTCCGCAGAAACAACAGCGTTGAGTTCAGGGAACCGCTGGCCTCCTACAGGTATAAATACTGCACTAATACACATTCATGAAACATCCTCAAACACCTTTCACTAGGTACATTGCAGTATTATTGGTCATACTCAGGACTGGATATCTGTATTACTTAGTAATATTCTGTTTTTCCAAATCTTATACAAAAATCTACCTAAAACTATACCCTTAGCTGTTATTTTATATGCATACCAAAACAATGTTATAATTATAAATTCATGGGATGTCCCGATCCGAGCTCAATGATCGGTATCGGCGCTGATCAAGTCATCATTTTTGAACTGATCTGTCTCTGCTATATTGGACTTTATTGACCCAATCTGAACTTTTGTTTTACGTCAGCTGTCGCACAGCTGTTTTTACCCTCAGAGCTTTATCGGCAACTTTCTCGGGTGTCTTTTTTTCCTCCATTCTGTTAAACTCTGTGTGTGTGATAGCAGGAGCAACCCCTTCCTTCTAAATAGTGTTGTGAATTCTGTAGAGTGACAACAGAATAAAATAATGCTTTTCCCCCCCATCAAGGCCAAGATATTTTCATGGTAATTATTGCAACACCTCATTGTTTTAACTTGATACATCAGAGGGATCTCTTTAACCTAAATAATAGATAGACCCCAATGCTCTCGTCAAGATTTCTATTCAGAGACCATATGTTCTTGACATCTCCTCTGAACAGCTTGTAGCTCAATAGCTCACAGATACTTCAGTAGCTCAAGGCTCCAGTGTTTGCAGTGAGACTGAGAACCTTAAGATTTGTTTCTAGTGTTGTCACTGAATGTAACAGAATTACTGGATTTCAGACATGAATATGTTGCACATTTACAGTAAATTATATACATTTCTAATGTTTTATGACTAACAATATGAATATTAGAAATTTAATTAATAAAGTGGCTGTATGTTGTTGTTTTTAGTGATGTTTTTACAATAACAATGTATTTGTTCAGAAGTTTTTTGTTTATGTTTTGGCAAATATAGACAATAATACATGATATTCCAATTACCTTCTGATGTTATTATACTTAGAGAGCCACCAGTAATCTTATTCTGTAGTCAGTGAGGGCAGTACCACATTTAAAAGTTCACAAATGTGCTCTTCCGTACACTCAGTGAGTGGTAAATTAAGAGTAAATCATCCTAAATCCCCTTCCTGATCCCATGTAATCTGGTTTGTCTCCAGAGAGGCCACCCCTCCACCACATCCCTCCTCTCAGCTAGAGGCCTACAGTCTGCAGTCAGTGCCAGGGTCTGCATGCCCATCCTCTACGCCTCCTTCAGACCCTCTTCTCAGCCAACTGGTCTACCAGAGAGACACCAGGGACAAACAAACAGACAGGGACCTGGACAGCACACACTCCTCGGCTCTGGAAAGCACTGAGGTCCGCTACCTCAATGACCAGCCAGCCCTGGTCACCCTGAGGACTTCTGGAAACCAGTCACATCTCACAGGTGGACGAGTCCGAGCAAGGGAGGGGGCTGAAGAGGAAAGCACTCCCAAAGCACAATTTGGCATGGATAGCCAAGAGTCAAGCCCGTGTTTAGCTCCAGCCCCAGGCTCTATACGCCGAGGGGAGAGCACTCCCTCCACCAGCCCTGGCTCAGCTTCCCAGCGGCTGGAGAACCTAAGGCGACATCAGCCTGATGATAAGCTGGAGAAGCTTAAAGAACGTATTCGGAGGCAGAGGCAACATCTGGAGGAGGCTGCAGAGAGGGAGAAGCTGCTGGGTTATCTGGAACAGCCCATTATGGAAGCTGTGGGGAGTAACAATGCTGGTACCAGCAACATGCCCAAAGCCAAAATACGGAAAGTAGCAGCTGCACCACCTGCACCTATATACAAAGGTACCATCAGTGTAGGATGTATCCCAAACTTCAACTTTCTCTTTAGTTAAATAAAAACATAATGATATGTGAAGTGATGGCTTGTTCCTCAAATACATATTTTAGCCATAAAATAGAAAACGGGTTGCTACAGTTTCCATCTTCAATCCCTTTCTTTTTAGGTTTCAACAGTGCTGAGACAAAGATCCAGACTCCTGATGGGAAAGTTTGGAAGGAGGATGAGTTTCATAACCTCAGCAGAGAAATATACAGAGACCTGTCAAGACAGTTTGCTGGTAAGCATTAGACACAAACATTTCCTCTCATTGCTAACATTCCTTATTTCTGACATTTTGTTTTATGATCAGGATGTCACAGATGTTTTTAAAATTACTGTTTTGACCTGGGCTTGTAGTTGTGATTCTTAACCCAGTTTTTTTGTGGTAAATGGTGGTTATTGGTGATCTCTGACATGCTTGGGCCCTTGTATGTTTCTTGGCTTTGGTCCAGGTTTTAAGACCCTATGGCATAGAGCGCTCTCTGAAGAACTAATTGCACATGAATGAACGACATTCTGACCATCATCTGCCAGGAAGACAGTTTACTGTTGGATTTGAGAAAATCAATTTTAATGGGCTGCTTAAATAAATTCTATATTGGGAAACACAGTTGTATGGATCTGTCAGAATCACAAACCAATATTGTTTTTTTCTTTTCCAAATTAAGTGTTGCATAAGCAAAGATGTCTTTGGTTTCTAACCTTTACTATTTTTTTATTATTATGTGTTGCATTGTGGCTTATTCTCTGCATGTTTCTTCTGTGTACAGAGAGCACCAGATCCAGGCATCAGCAGCAGAGGGAACAGAGACCAGACAGGTCCAAAGAGAGGAGGCCTACCAAACCAGTCAGGAAGGTCCACAGAGCTGCTCCTTCCTCTGACCTAAATGCAAAACCAGGTATAATAATCCTCTTTTATGTGAGAGAGCCAACCCACCCTCTGATCTATTTTTAATTAGTGACAGTAGAAAAGCTAAGCATATGGAACAGCCTGGCAGGATTTTCTGAAGGGTCAGTGCACACCAAGAGCCTCAAATGTTGAACTATGTGTGTGCCTAGAAGGTTTTTCTCAACTGGCTTTGTCACTTTAGTGTCTGTGCCTTTTTAAGTCAGCTGTATTTCCGATCTATGTTCATTCCCTTGTTTATTTCTGTGCACATTTTGTTATCCTGCACACATGCTCTCACTGATGTCAGTTCAATAATTATTTGGCTGCTATCATTTCTTAGTCTTTCAAGTGTTGACATATAACCTAAACATGACAAAACAGAATGATCCAAATATGATTTTTTTCATTTGAGTCCAAATTAGTTAATCTCAGAAATGCTTCAAACAAACTGCTGAAACCAGTGTTCAGACTACAGTATTGGGTGTATTTTTCCTCTTAGTTTTTCCATAACGGACCTGTGTGTGTTCCAGTAGTACATGACCCAGAGATATTGCCGGCTTCTGAGGCTGTGTTAAGACTTAAATCCCCAAAGAAATGTCAAGTATGTGTGACATGGAGCATATAAACACCTACATAAAAGAATAATAACCACATGCTGCTGTAACCTGGGCATACCAGAAATCTGACAGCTGAGAAAACTCTCCCCTTCCTCACGCACAAAGATGCTTCCAAATTGCACATGTATAAACATAATTGCTAGCTATCTTCATCTCTGTGTATATGTAGACCTGGACTCAAGAACAGGCACTTGTTAGATATTAAATAATGATGTCTCTTTGACATATCATACCAATGAATGAGTCACTATTATGCCAAAACAGTTATATACAGTACAGGGCAAAAAAGATGAACTCTGGATACCCTGAAAGTTGACTGTGATGTATTTCCCCATTCACTCTGTACCTGGTGTGTAAGTTTGTGTTGTCTCTCAAGTCTGGCTGGTCTCTGTTTCATGCTGGCACAGTACTATAAATAGCCCTCTGAAATCTGTGGCCAGGTTCAGTTGGCTCATCCACCCAGTACAAACAGCTGCTTGGGTAGTGGATGTACAACTTCATTACCAGGAACTGCTCTTCGGCAGAAGGCAGTCATAGTGAAAAATATGTTAGAGGTTATTCCAAGTAAAGAGGCATTGCTGTTTTTGAAATGTTATCTCCCCATGCTCTGAGCACCACAAATGAAATTGTTCTACACACGTTGTACTGGGCTGGTGGCAGAAAGCTGTGAGGAAAAAAAAAATTAATTAGTGACTGTTTTTAATTTGCTGGTCCTCAAACAATTGTTTTTCTTCACTTCTGTTCTCTAATCTATCTTTGTATTTATGTGAGTCTGCTCCAGTGGTGGCATGTCTACATATAAATGCTAACACATTCAGTTCTGTTCCATGAGGTCAATATGAGCTATATTGAATTACAATGCTTTTCTCTGGCAGCATCTGAGGTGTTAATTTTCTTTGCATCTCTGCACTTTTCTTTCTCTGCAGTGATAAGTCCTGCATCGTGGCGAGAGGGCCAAAAGCTGGTAAAGATGGTACTGGGTCCAGTTCCCAAGCTGCCCAGGGAGGACAGGCCCCAGACAGCTGATGGACTGAGCAGAACAGGTGGGACCCAGAGACCTACTGTAAACTCTTCTATACATGCAACTACACCCCTGTCTTATATAACTCTGTGACCCCATTTATAATACAAACAGCCTATAATTCAGTCATCTCTGTTTCTCCAATGGTCCTCTTGCAACTCTAGACATACTGTCATTAACCAATGTGTCGAGCGGTTAAAAGAAAGTGTAAAGGACATAGACAGAAGAGGTGATTAGCCGTCTACTAGACTTTAAAGAGGCACTCAGAATGTATCAGTTAAGCTCAGCTGTCAGTGTCTTCTCTGCTTAATCACCAATGGATGAATTAGGGTTTATTCTTGACTTTCTACCCACCTCCTCCCCTTTCTCTGAGTCCTCATTTTTTAAATCTATTTTCCAATGTTGCGATTGAACTTTCAATTAAACATAGATTTCTTCACTCGCTGCTATTACCTGTGACTGAGATTATTCGTGTTATGGGATGATAGATATTTATGGTAGAAGTTTTGCATTTCTGGGACCCACAGTTAAACAGCAAGACTGACAACAGAGCCAGCCAAAGAATATCAATAAATAAAGAGTCTGTGACTGCTGCTGTACACACACAGACTGTGTGTGTACAGCAGCAGTCTCTCACTCTGTCTCACACTTTCTCATAACCACACACTATCTGCATCCACCTCTGTCTGTGCTAGCTGCATCTGTGCTGGGTACCACTGACCGTAAGGAATAGAGATTGACTGGCTGTTCTGGTTGGATTCACAATTAGACATGGCCTGATTTCCAGATGTTGCCCCAGTGCAGTCAGTACATACACTGGGGAATGGCAGAGTGGGGCAGGGAAGTGCAGTGAGGCTCACTGCAGCCATGCTCTGAAAAAAACACTGTCTGGATTAGATACTGTAAGTCTAGATGGGAATTTTCAATTTAGCCCAGATTAGAGTTGCCATGGCAAGCCTGCCCCACAAGCCTCATTTAGTATGTGTATTTGGTCTGGATCTAATGCTTTAGCTTTGAAGTTATTTTAAAACTGGTGTAGTCATTTGTTGGTGGAGCATCCAGGCATTTTGAGCTGTGAAAAACCTGTTTATTCCAAGTTCTGATCGAAACAGGAAAGCAGTTTTTTTTTAAGAGTACTACTAGTTAAGAATTTAAAGACTAGTCACACGGTTATACCAATGACTGTATAAATAATGAAACCGAATTTGAAATTTTATCTTTATTCTTAGCTTCTACCTAAAACTCTTATCTAAGCATCGGAGCTATTTAGCAGCATACCCTATGTTAGTTTGTGTGTACGTTTTTTTCCATTAATAAGTTGATTACCAGTTATCAACTTAACATTTTAACTTTCTGTCCACCAGCTTCCCATCGCCGTTCCAGTTCAGACCCGCGCTCAGAATCAAAACCACGGTCTCAACCTAACAGCACAGAAAGGCCTCATAGTGGATTCCGAGGGCACTCCAAAAGCCTTTCTACAAATACATCTACCCCTTCACCTGCAGATCGTGAAAGGGCCCCAGTGGGTATAAGCGCGGACCTGTTGTCAGCAGACATCCAAGGGATACTTGATGACCTTCAGCTGGAGTGCAAAGCAGCTGAGAAGGAGGAGAGGGTTCGTCAAAGGTCCCGGGGTGGGAGGAGTGGTAGGAGAGGTAGAGGGGGATCAGGGTCGCAAACAAGGACTCCAGTCTCTGCTTGGGGAACTACGTTTGCAATGGGTAGCTCCTCAAGAGGGTGCCGTAGTGCCAGCCCCAGTACACGCCGACCAGAGACTGCTAACATAGCTGACACAGGGCACAAAAAGCGTCACTATGATGCCGATACTGTTCGCCAGTACATTTCCAAGCAACAAGAAGAGAGAAAGAGGCGTCAAGCAGAAGAGAAGAGGGCACTGAGGGAAGAGGCAGAGAGAAGAAACCAGAGATTGCAGGAGCTCTACAGGAAGCAAAAAGTAGTGGCTAAGACAGTGGCCCTTCCCAGTGAGGCACCTGTGGCCCCTGTGCAAAAGCGACTACAGGAGACCTACAATAAACTGCTACTGGAGGAGGCCCAACTGGGCGACGAGGCCACACAGATGCAACCTGCTGCTCCTTCCAGTCAAATGGTATTGTACATTTGCACGAAACATAGTTATCTTATTTGTATGTCAAAGCTGTAGAAATGATACATTTCTAACGTGTGTGTTAACATGTGTTCTGCCACAGAGACCGATGTACCAGCCCTCAGGAGAGTCGGACAAAGAAAACAAAAGACTAGAAGCACCACAGAGCCCCTCAAGCAGTGATAGATCTTTGAATGACCAGCCACCTCCTTCATTATCCAGGTACACACATGCACACACATAAACTGCCAGAATAACAAACCCCATATACTCAGATTTATTGACATAGATAAACAACTAACAACTCAGCACACATAATCTGGTTTCTCCTGGGTGATAAATTCTAGCGAATCACCTGACTGCACAAAACAGAGAGACTGTTTGTTCCCAGATGGTTGGTTTTTATGCCCCAGAAGCCTTATTGCTCTGCGTTTTAGTACACGATTAAAGAAAAATACTTTTACAGTCACTGATCCTAGTTTAGATACATGAAAGAACATCTCAGATAATTGACTGGAAATAAATGTGTGTGTATCATGATTTTATTTGTGAAACATATAATAATAATAATAAAAATAATCATAATCTTAATTAATAATCTTTCTCTGTGTTTTCAGTGTTATTCTGGTGAATGCATTCATTCAAAAACTGTAGCTGTAAAAAACATTATGTTGCAATACATAAATGTGGTTTTGCATCTTGTCTGCGGTTATTTGCTGTATTCAAAATGAAAGTTGTTACTTTCTTAAGTAGCATGCATGATGAATACACCTACCTACATGTAGTTTGATCATTGTGTCAAAGCAAGCTGTATACATCTTTTTCCCTCTCCTTTTAACTTATCCATGCTTTATTTGCTCTCCCTATTGCAGGAATGATTTGGATGCTGGAGTTGCCTCTTTGCTTCAGCCTGACCATCTGAGCCCAGCTGTTCGACCTATGACTGGTCCCAGCAGCAGTGCACTAGCCCCTTTTGGTGACCATCTCCTCTCTCGGCTTCTCAGGCTGGAAACTGCAGTGGCAGCTTGTGACGTCCAGCACACCCAGCGGTCAGTCACAGTACCTACCAACAGGTCCAAGATGTCCCGCATTGAGGCCCTCAAGGCCACAGCCGCATCCCTCTCCAACCGCATAGAAAGTGAGGCACGGAAGCTTGCTGGGGAGGGGATCAACTATGGTACAGCAACTTCAATGGACGTGGATACTATTTTGGCACCTAGACCCTCTCAAGCAAATCCTGATGATGGACGCTGGGCAGAAATGGCTGCCACAGAAAATAATGACATGGCATTCCAGAGGGTCCATAGGATTTTGACTAGCACAGGTCATAGTTCATACAATGGCACATCTCTTCCAGGAGCAGGCAATCTGCATGCCCTCAGGGGACAGAAAGAAACGAAGGGTACACACACCAGTTTGACTGATCCACAAACACCCCCTGCTGATCTAACAGGCACTATTCTTAACAGTTACACACATGAAAGGAGGAAGCTAGTCAATGGCTTGGAAAAGGTAGAGAGAATGGATAAAATGGCACAAAGGAGAGGATTTGGATTAACAGAGGATAAGAATCAGACAGATCTCCATGACTCAAGTGCCGGTTCCATCAGTGAGGGTCCTCTTCTGAGTGAAGGAAGTTTTTCTGAGGATGAGACAAGCCCTCCTCACCCCTCCAGCAATCGTGTAACTAGAGCAGCAGACTGCCTGGAGGCAGTGGACTACTGTGCTGGTCAGAGAAGGGATTACCACCGTTTGTCAGAGTTCCAGAGGGAGGCAGTGAGGTGCTCGGCCCTCAGCTCACCCTTTGCACAGCATGATGGCAGCAAAGCAGCATGGGAGGAGCTGAACAGAGGAAGCCCTCTAAGTGTTATCAACATTTTCACTAAGAACCTTCATGGCCATGTTAGAGGTTAGTTCACATTTGTCTACCTTTCCACTAAGGAAAATATGTCAGTCAGGTTTTGAACACAAATTTTTGTATTTGTGGTTAATACAGCAAAAAAAAGAAATGCTGTTGTTACTTTGTAGCTTATCTATGTGTAAACTGAAAAATGAAACCATGCACAGAATGTTTGTCATTTTAAACTGTAGTGGTTAAACTACAAACACATACAACGTAGAGACAGTCTACGGCAAGTTCCTAAATAGTCATCCTCTGTCTGTTCTATCTCCCAACTTATCCTACAGTGAGTGAGAGGAACTCTCCCCCTGCCCATTCTTTGCACTCTGAAAGTGGGCCCGTAGACGCAGCAGTCTATGAAGATGACTTTGTTTCATCCCATAGCAGCGGAGCCAGTGGGCAGTTAAAGAGAGCTTCCAATTCACGCAGGTAAGAGAAATAAAGTGAACATTAGTTTTTAAAGTGACCACTGGATGGCATCCATGTCACACAGCTTCAGCTTTCAGATGGCAACTCCCCTCTGTTTGCAGGCTTAGAATGAGGAGTAACTGATATAAAAACTTCCAGATAGATTAACCCTGCTGTTTAGTCCACGTTCATAAGACATAAGGTTTCCTGCTTTTGATTTTTTTGTGTAGTCAAATTAAAAATTTTATTTAAAAGTGATTTGATGATATGTTTCTTTTTTTCTCCCGTTTGTCAGCGTGAACAATCATTTTGAGGAGCTCATGAGGAGGTCTCCTTATGAGAAAAGCATAGGAGGTGTCAATTCACACCATTCATCCTTTCACTCATCTATTCACTCACCGCATCTTTCCTCTGGTTCACCATCTGGCTCCTCACCCAAGCACTCTGCCAGAAAAAGAGGTGAGAACTAAAATTTTACATAATTTCCTGAACTTTCAAGATATTCTTTGTTTTCCATATGGTATGGGCTGGGTATCTTTCCTCCTTGACTTCGATACTGGTTCCTGAACTCTATTGGATACCAATTTTATAAATTTAATTTCAACATTATACATTATGGTACAAATCACTTACTCACTTCAAAAGAGGAAGCTGTTCCAAGACCTGGGAGCAGTTGGCAAAACTGTTTTTACTCTGTGCACTTTACTCAGCCTGGATAACTGGACTAAAATGATGAAATAAAACTGAATCTGTATAGTATGGGACTATATATAAACTATAAATGTCTAAGGAACATTATTAACAAACAGTATGGCACAATAGGAGAGGAGGATATGCCGCAGTTTTCATCCCAGTGAACGATTAGTTGAACTAACTCACCAACAAGCAGATACAAGTTAGCTGCACTGGCTAGCTAACAAACAGCACAAAGTTCACTAGTAGTCTGTGAACAGTGTTTCTCATGCTCGCCTACAACGTGTAATGTTAACACTCCATTGTTATTGAATGGCAAGATATAATTGAACTACTCAATTTCTCTACAGGCACAGCATCAGACCAGAGTGATGCCACTCTGGTGGAAGAACAGAGGAGCTCCTGCTCACCTCCCTCAGTGGCATTATCATCTGACTCCAGGAAAAGGGGCTCAGACAAAAGCTCTGCCCACAGCCAGGCCACAAGTGTCCACTCTAATGACACTTCAGGAGAAATTTGTCACCAAAGGTAATAATTGTTCTGAAAGCTTTAAAGGGGCACTTTATTTGTATTGGTTTAGTGAAGTGCGGTAAAAGTAAAAAAAAAAAAAAAACTTTCCACCTGTAAGGTTTCACTGTGATTGTTTTCAGCATCTCTCAGATATCAAATTGAAGATACTGCAGTGTTATCAGAGAGTTGGATCAATGGTGCATGGTGTTCCCACAAGTTTAAGTTACCCATAAATCCAGTTGTCTCTGGTATTTCCTTCCTTCCTGGTTTTCAGTAACCTTAAGTTCAACAGTGCTTTGTGTAAGTGGTGGTGCTGTTGGCTTACATAGAGATATTTTCTTATGCTGTATATAGATATAGTAGTTATATAGTATGTTTGTTTTAGGGTCACAGATTGTATTTCTTTATTTCCCGGTGCTTATTTGATTTATAAATTGGAACTTTTGTTGTGACTGTATACAGATAAAGTAATTAACTATAATTAAAGTAATATTGAAATTAGCCCATGAGGCCACACCATTTCCTTCCATAAGTATTTCCAAACTAAACTAAAATGGAATTTAAATATCTATGTGCTCTGGGATGAATGGGATCTTTTCAGCAGTGGGTTGTTTCAGTTGTTACAGTTACAACCACTCAGAAACCTCCACTTGGTATATACTATAATTACCCAAAGGTTAATTTATCTGGGCATGACCAATTACTAACCTACACTTAGAGAACCCTAGTTCAGGCTGCCAGTCTAAACAGTCTTGTGGCTTGCTGTTCTGTTGAAGGCCTAAGGGTTTAAGCAGCCGTGTAGTGCCCAGCAACAGGAGGCAGCTGCAGTTCAACCCAAGACAGAAAACACTGGTTGTTTTGTTTTGGGGGCCTGCAGGGTGGTTGGTTGGGTCAGCCAGTTTCACCACAGCTTTGGCCTGCTGCCAAAGGAAAGGAGAGAGTTCTTTTTTCTTTTAATCTCAGTGCCCAGTAGTGACATATGAGCCTTCTAATGGTACTCTAAAGCCCAGGTAGCAGATTCCTGCCACTCTGTGGAGCCTGTGTGTCTTGCATGATAAAGGTAAAACATGCAGACTGGATTGTGTCCTCCTTAGCCCCTTTTACAAAGTAGGTTGTGGTGACTTTGTTTCTGTGACACACTGTCTCAAAAACAGTTTCTTTTATAGACAGTGCATAGAGGTCTCTGTAGTCTTTTGGCAAACTGCATTCATATCTGTTTCTGTTCATATTACAACCGACTAAGCAAGATCATGGTCATATTGTTGTATTATGATATATTTATTGAGTCTGATCGTTGTCATGGGATAAAAAAGGTGCCAATGTCTACTATCCTTAATGGGAATGTAGAGTGTATCCTGATCTCTTTAGACTTTGCCCTTGGCCTCTGATCATCTCTGAGCAGCACAATAAAGCCATTCATAGTCTGGGCCTCTCACAGCCAGGTTATGCTGCTTCAGTTAGTTTTAGGGTTTGCAGGAGCAGGGGCCCCCTCTTTTTTTTTTATCATTTGGTCAACCTACTCCTCTTTTCAGAATAGTCAACCCACTCTGTAAAACTTTGTAACATGCCACTTTCCTGTGTACAATTTAAAAGTCTAATATAGAATTTAATAAAAAAAAACAATTAAAGAAATGTGTTATACTAAATGTCTTAATATATGGTTTAACATATTAAAAAGGGATACCTATGCACCAAGGCAACCTGAATGCTACAAATGTATGCACTTTAGAGGAGATGTTTAATTACTTAACTTTTCTTTCTTCTTTCTTTCTCTTTCTAAATATGTTTCTAGTTTGGGAATTGACAGTAGGAAGTCTTCAGCAGTCAGGACCAAACAGGCCTCTCCTTCTGGCTCTCCAGACCCTGGTTCTCCTCCAGGAGCAGATTCTCTCAGTGAGCCTTTGAGAAGTGGCTCTCTTGCAACAATTAACCCAAGCACAGGCACCATAGCTCGCAACGGTAGAGCAGACACCAAGGCCACAGGTAAATAAATCTAATTTTAATATAATAAACAACATGAAGCATAAGTCACAACTGCAAAGATAACGACAGAACAGATGTAACTATGTTTAAAAGTTGTAAACTTTACTGTGTACTTTTGTACTCTTTACGTGTGAATCTTGTTATTCTCAAGGGGTCCACATTTCACCAACAGCCCCGTTTATTAATCCCTCTCTCTCTCGCCCTTTCTCCCAGGTGAGCTACAGTATTCCCCTGCTGTCTTGCAGCAGCGCATGGCAGCAGAGCTCCAGTACTTGGAGTCCATTGAAGAGTCAGTCCGACAGCTGGGGGATGTGGAGAGGCTGATGGGTGTGTCTATGGCTCAGCAAGAGAGCGCATCATTGGCCCAGATGCTCAAGGTGAAGAACGATTTTTGTCGCTGCGAGCAACAAAAATGTGTAGATAAGGACTATGAAGGGGCTCTGTGTCTAGCTCTGTCTAACATGCTTTCATAGCAGGAGTTGTATTATGTATTATGCCATATTCTGATGCCACAAAGTGATGAATTCACATTTTGCACATAGCTTAATATTTTGATAATTGTCAGACAGCACATACTCTGTGTGCTTTTATGTATAAATATGGTGAACATCTGCACTTGACATAATGTTCCTTACAAATGTGAATTACGCATTGTTAAGTATTTCCCAAATTATTATTGATGCTGCATAGCATTTACATGATAAATACTTTAAGAGCTTTTTGGCCTCCATAAATTTCAGTGACTTACTACCTCACTAATGTCTGTATTGATACACTGTATTGACCTGCTCTCTGATCTTTGACCCTGCAGGTCAAGCAGCAGCGCCATGAGCGTGACCTCTACGAGCTGAAGATCAAGGCTGAAAGGGAAGCCCTGGAGACACAGCTACAGCTGGAGGAAAACAGGCAGAGAGTGGCCAGGGTAAAACGACACATGCACACATACACACACAGTTCATCAGTTTACTCTCACCAATGCTATATATGTTCGTTTGTAGATGATAGATTTAGTGTTTGCTTCCCCGCCTTTTGAATTCCAAGGTATGAGTACTTTTATTTTTCTGAGCTTATGATGTCAATGCTTGATTTTTCCAGGCTCATATTGAACTGCAGGAAAGCTTGGCTGGAACTCAAAAAGAGACTTTGGAGGGGCTCCAGGAAGCAACTACAAAGATGATGAGTCAACAGGCTGAGGCAGCACGGTACACAGCCGACACTGCCCGACACATCATGGAGGTTAGTAATCACTGCCTTTAACTCTGCCTGGAAAACGTCCCGTGTGTTCATTTTGTAACAAAAGCTGATTGACTGTTGAGTTTCAGTAAAGATATAACAATAAATGCAGAGGAGGAAAGCGTAACATCCAGTGTAAGAAACATCAAATCAATCATTTCATCTGTGTATTGTGTTCTTGTCTGTCAGATGACAGAACTGGCTCGGTCACAAATAGCAGGAGCTTTGGTTGTCCCCCCCGTTGCCACCGATTCCTCCATGTTGGACAAGCGGGAAGAACAGCAGCAACAGGAAAAAATAGACTCTGACAGGTAAACTAAAAACACTTGCATACTGCATTTCATTGTGAATAAATTTACAAATCTCTAAACCCCACTTGGAGATTTGGAAGGTTTCTTTGTAGAGATGTATATGTGTGTGTATGTATCAGCATTCTCCACTGCTCTAACTGTTTATGCCTCTTCTGCATGATCTCTTACAGCTTCCAGAGTGAGTTGTCAAGCAGAAGGATCAGGAAAGAGGAACCCCTGTCTTCGCTGAACAGCCTTAGTCACTCTGACTCTCTATCTTTCAGAAGACCCAACCTCAGGTACCAGTCATAGCTCTAATGTAGCACTACTTTCACTGTTTTCCATTACATTTGGGGAAAAGAGAATTCTAAAGAGACATTATATCTGTCCTTCGTCCACTTCCTCAGTGGAGTAGACTCTAATAGCCACCACAGCCCGTCGCATGTCTCCTCGGACCTCAGAGAACGGACGAAAAAAGAAGCAGTTGAGGGGAAATGGAGCAAGGGAGGACAGAGGACGGAGAAGGAAGCAGTCAGCAGCTCCATCGAAGACGAAGTTCTTACAGCAGCAAATGACTCCCTCTGCAGTGACAGCTTCCCCTCTGTAGTGGATGAGAAAGGTATTGTATGGCAAGCGCTTAGTTTTTGTGTCACCACAACTGTTAGGGAAAATGTGGAAACCTTATTGCCATCATTTAATCTGTACTCACCCAAAACTGTGTGTACATACAGGTCTACACAATAAAGTGGATACAGTTAAAGATTTGCAGTGTACACTGAGTTTCTCTTATTTTTGTCCCTCTAGGGGACAGTACTTCAGTGGCAACAGAGTACTCTCTTAAATTTGATGAGTCCATGACAGAGGATGAGATAGAAGAGCGCTCCTTCCGCTCTCTGCTGCCATCTGAAGCGCACCGTCGTGGAACTAAGGAGAAGAAATCCCGCCACCACGAGGAATCAGAGGACGATGGATCCAATTACAACACAACATTGGTTTCAGGGGCACACAATATCTTAAAGGTGAGAAGGCAGTGTTTGCCAACACATAGCCTTATGAGTTAGTGGTTGATAATGGAAGGAGGGTGGGACCACTGATGCTGTGATTTGTTCCCTAAAAAGTGTGACTACTTGATTTTTTTGCCTGGATGTTCCATGTTCCGGCATGTGGTTTGTGTCCCTCTTTACTTGTTTCTTGTTTTCCTTTGATCCCCTTTCAATCTCCTTTCCTTTTTTAACTCGCCCTTCCTGTGGATCTTTACTGTCACCCCAGTCTAACTCAATTGTTTCACCTTTGTTCTCCTGCAGTCTCAGGATGCAAACATGGCCTTTTCTGGTGGACAGGACAGCTTTTCCCAGTTCACTATGGACATGGTGCGTCAGTACATGAAAGATGAAGAGGTAAGACTGCAGCATCAGAGCTCTTTGCTGCGTCTTCGCCAGAAAGCTCTCAAAGAGAAGACAAGAACTGAGCTGGCCTGGCTAGAGCACCAGAAGAAGCGGCTGAGGGACAAGGGAGAGGATGACAAAATGCCACCTATTAGGAAGAAGCAGAGGGGGCTTCTGTTGAAACTACAGCAGGAGCAGGTACATGTCGGTGGAAACATAATGACATGAAGTAACAATTAACCTTTGGGCTATACTGTAATCCTAATTATTATTATTATTATTATTATTATTATTATTATTAACTTACCAACTTTCTCCCTCACTGTTTCCAGGCTGAGATCAAGCGACTTCAAGAGGCCAACAAAGCAGCCAGGAAGGAAAGGCAGCTGTTGCTGAAGCAGCAGGAGGAGATAGAGCGGATGAGAAACTCAACGCTGAGACTAAAGGAGCGTCTCAAGAGTGCTGGGGGTGAAGCACCACCTGTAAGTAGTGCAACAGTCACTAATCACACCCTATACATAGGAACAGATAGTTTTAAGCAGTTTCATTTCGGTACTATTTGTTCTACAGAAGTAGAATCTTAACAGTATCAAAGAAATATACTTATAACTGTATAACATTTATTGGCTATACTAATAATTGGCCTGTGTGCATGTCCATTCACCCATCCTCAAGGAGACTCCTGTGTCAGAAACCCCTATGTCTGAGGCAGCCTCCTCCAACATGAGACATGCTGAGGATATCCGCAGCCCCTCCCCCTCACTCTCCATCTCTGGAAGTGAGACTAGCAGCATCATGCAGAAGCTCAAGAAGATGCGCTCTCACATGGACGAGAAGTAAAGACTTTCATTTAATTTTTTATGTATTTATCTGGTTCTTTCCGCTCCCTGATCAGGTTTTCAGTTATTTTTTTAAAAATTTTTTCTTACTCATTTTTTGCTGCATTTTGGCCCCTTATCACAATCTGAGTCCTTAATGTGTTGATACAGACTTTGACAGCGTATAAAAGTCAGAGATGTTATAATTCAATACTTCTGGTCTTTACCTGAACTAGCAACTAACCTAATTAAAACTAATCAGTGCTTGCCATCTTTCTTTTGCTGTCTAAAATACTGTGGATGTGTGAGTGTGTGTGGATGTGGATGTGAAGATAAGCATGCTCCATGTTATTCTTCCTCTAAACTAGACAAGTATCCTCTGCAACAGTATCCCTCTTAACTTCATTTTTGTACAAACTATAACAAAACATTGTAGGAGAATCCGTAGTAAGAGAACATCAGACAATATTAAACTGTAAATACTGTAAATATTTGTAACACTATGTAATTTTAATACTGCAACTTTCAATTACAGAGGCATAATTATTTTCTACATAAGACAAACTGTAGGTTGTGTATTCTATCATTTATAGTACACCCACTTCCTTGTGTGTTGGCTACTAACTACATGTGCTTGGAGTAACTGTAGGTCCCCCAAGGTTTTAGACTTGGCTAAGAGCTGTGGTCAGATGATTGTAGAGCCTCACATGACCGGGTAGCTCCAACAAGTGGGTTAATTGTTCTGGGTTTTAGGATTTATAACTTGGTTATAAATCACAGGCCAATCTTCTATGGTAGCCTTTCAACAACTTATACAGTAGTTCTAGATTTGTTTAAATTTATACAAGCAGCCCAGTTGTGAATTGTTTGTGTTCATATTAATTTTAATGCATTATGTAGTTCAAAATCTGTTGTTTACATATTTGTGTCTGATCATACATTTATTGGCTTGCTTGCTTGCCATGACTATCAGTTGTCTCTTCCCTTCTCTCGGCTGTCACTGCTGTCCTGCTTTTAATCATAGCCAAAGCAAATTAATACTACATATTCAGCTTCACATGCTAACACACTAACAAATGTGTTATAGCTTCATCTAAGGCTGTAACTGTTTGTAATCTCTTTTAAGAACTATTGAATCTTAAATCTATAAATTAACCCCCTTCATACACAGGTTTTGCATTGATCATACTCCCAACCAGCCCCCCCTCACGCTCGTTTAAATGTTCATGTTTTTCCAAAACATTTTTAAAAGTATCCATTTTCTAACAAAACACCTGACAGACTGACACATTGGGTGCAATAAAACCACATTTGCTCATATCTCTCTTCTCTCTCCCTTTCTCTCTACGTGTCGTTTCCCTCTGTGTTTTAATGTGTTCCCCCCTCTTACATTGTGTGTGTCTGTGTCTGTGTCTGTGTCTGTGTCTGTGTCTGTGTTGTGTGTGTGTGTGTGTGTGTGTGTGTGTGTGTGTGTGTGTGTGTGTGTGTGTTTCCATACCCATGTTTGTGTGACTCTTTTGACTTTGTTGCGTGCTTGTGTGTTGTAGACACTGTTCTCCTGTCCACTACTTCTTCTCTGTGTTCACGGCCCACCACTGGGCCTCCCTCAGTGTCTGTCTTCCCAACCTCCACCCTAAATTCCAGCTCTTTATCTACAACCAGTTGGTCAGGTACTGTACAGTGCTCTCTACCTCTTCCCCAGCACCTCCACCTAGCCCTGCCTCACCCCACCCCACCCCACCCCACCCCATGGAACATGCTTGTGTTCATCCACTGGCACTGGGCCCTTGTAGGGGTGGGATGGTGAATGATGAGTGATTGAATGTGTTTGGGTTCTCGATTTTTTTGTCTATTTTGAATTTCCAGGATGGAATATGTGGGGGGAGGAGTTTGATTGAAAGCTCAGGGAGTGCCCAAGGAAAGCTGCCTCATTGAAATAAGCTAACCTATTGACAACTTCACTTTTAATATAATTACATTTTAATACCACTGAATATATTGCTACTAGTGTGTGCATTAAAGCACACTGGTTGTGGACGAATTTTAAACACAAAAGTGCTTACATTGAGAATATGAGAGATGTGATAAATTCATTTTTGTGAAAGTTAAAGGTTATGTTTATTTTAATAGGCACCTTCCTTGTTGGGAATCGGAATCTCAGACTCAGTGCTGTGATTTCGGAGGTGTTTGATTTGTGACTTTTCCTTTTGTTCTTTCTTGCCTCCTGAATGAACGACACAGTGCATCTTTCTTCAGTGTCTCTAATATTGTTGCTTCTGGCTGGTCAGCTCCTGCCGAGTCATCGATACAAAATGTTTTGAGATTAAACCGCACTATGACATGGAAGTAAAATACTTTTGCAGAGAACAGACCGGAGATCGAGTGGTCTATCTCTTTAATGAGACCAGTAAATCTTAACTAGCCCTCTTTATTAGGTAACTGTTGCATAGGATGGGATAATAAGTACAGATGGCCATTGGCTTATAATAGGGTTTGGGAAGGCACTAAAAGAACCCCCCAGCCTGGGTCTTCGGTATCTTGCCTGTCATCAGTATACATTAGGTCAAGAGAAAGGCCTCTAAATTAGATCAAGGCTAAATAATACTGCACTGTAATGGCACCCAAAGCTGTGGGAGACCACATTACACAACAGCTATACCTGACTTTATAAGCATCTGCAGAGATATGTATATATAAGAGGCCCAGTGTAGGTTAGATTTTAGAATTAAAAATTGTGTTGGCTTTGCAAGACAACAGAAGCCTTGTGTTTATGTCTCGTTAGCCTCATTGGTCAGGGGTGTACGGGTAATTGAGGTGTGTGTGTGACTGCACCCAATCAGTGTTCAACCCCTGGGTTTCAGTCTGATGCATGAATCTGACATCTTCACTGTTATTTTCCTGCTCCTCTTTTCTCCTGACTGACATGTCATCACTTTATGTTTGTTTATTCGATGGGTGCTTGTACACTTCTTTATTTGGATGATTATTCCAGGGAAAGAAATAAGTAAAGCATGTACTGGGTACGTATGTGTGTATGTTTGCTTCTCTGAGTGTTGGACAGAGGTTTGAGGTGAGTTTGCAGTGATAACTGGATGTCCAGGTGATGCGGGTCTACTTGCTTCTGCTATGTCATTCCTGATGCTAAATGTCTTTCTCCTACTTCTTTTCTTTCTCCAATCATCTTCTTCCTGTATCTTCCCTCATTCCCTTACCTTTCTTGTCCCCATCTTCTCCAATCTCCCTTTTCAATCTCTCCTCTTTCCACTGCTTCCTGATCTCTCTTTATTCTCTTCTCTCTTCATTCTTAACACCCCCTTCCCCAGGTTCCTGACAAAGCGGGAGCAGCAGCTAATGCAAAGACGTCACCATGCCGAGGAGCTGCTGCAGTGGAAACAGCGGCTGGACCAAGAGGAAGCAGAGGTCCGTAGGATGGAAAAGGAGGCCCTGGCTGTATGGGATAGACAAACACCTCAGGACAAGGACGTGGCAGAGAGTCAGAAAAAGGAGATCTCTGACATCAGCCCCAGTCACCATCTGAGCTCAGAGCCAAGAACTGACAGTGAAAAAGGTGAAGCAACAGGATCCTTGGTGGTTTTTGCCAAGTTTAAAGTCAAAAGCAAAATAAAAGAATAGTGGAATGTAGGAAATATATTACGGTTTGGGAATAAGGTCAATCAATGTGGATGAAAATTACGATGACTTCATTTTAATCTGTTTTACATGTTTTCAGAGTATGTGAGTGAGGGCGACTCGGCAACACCCGAGTCCAGTATACACACAGAGGGACTGGGGTCCCAGCAACCAGGAAGCCCATCCTCAGTACAACCTGCATCAATCCCTGAAACACCTTTGACCTCCGTCCAGAGTAGCCCCGCAAATTACACCCAGGACTTCTCTTCAGCTTCCCAGTCACCTAGCAGACAAGTACGCTTAAATGTGGTTTTCTTTCCTTGTTGTATTTTAGCATTTAGTCCCATCTCTTTAGTTAATTTTGAGCATAGATAGTGCTGGTCGAAAACTGACCTGAAGTTTGCTGTCATGAACAGGTTTCAGTCAACTTCAACTTCATTCAAAAAAATTCTCTTTTGAAGCTGTTGGGTTATTTGTAATTAAACTTTATATTGTGCGGGACGTGAAAGGGGGTAACTACACCATTGTTAGTTTACTGTACATGTAAAATATTAATACAGATATACCTCTATGAGTCCTATGATGACTGTGTTGTTATATCCTCAAGTAATATTCCTTTCTCTTCCCCTCCTCCTCCTTCTGTTCACTCTCTCCAGTCTCCATTTAAAGGCAGCCACAGCCCTGCTGCCTCTCCTTCAGACGGAAGCAGCAAAACCAAGATGCAGCTTCGCTCTTCCTCCCGGACCGCCAACCTGGCCCACGCTCAGCCAACTGACTCCCCAATGGCTACGCAGACTGGTGAGTTACCCAATGAGTCAACACACAGACACTGAATATTTAACATTTTTGGAGTGTATAGTGTAATAGTTCTTGATAGTTCTCAGAGAAGATAGAAAGGGGAAGGCAGAGATAGTGGACATAATGCAGCTATATTGCTGGCACTGTGTAGTCAGGCATAATGTGATGCTGCCAGGAATACATTATGCAAGCACTTCCCTGATACCTAACCTGCTTAGCTGTGTGATAGGAGGAGAGAACACTTTGCATTGCACTTAGTTATCACATAAGCAAAGACAGTTTTGCTGGCTTAGTATTGTAGCTGAATGTGTTTTATTCAGTTTGAGGCCACTGTTTAAACCTTTTAATCTTTCTAATGCCGTTTGTTCATTGCATACAATCCAAAGCAACATGCACAAAATATAACACTTTAACACATTCTTGGTAAAGAAAATGTACACTAATCTCCAAAGAATTGGGTTTGAGTTCAAGTGGGCACAAAGTTGGATTACTCTTTGCTAATCAGAGGTCTGGCACTGGTTTCACATTCTAACTGTGGTTTATCATCTAAATTTGCCTTCAGAACCCATTTCAGACCAGAGTGACATAGAGAGCCGTATCAAGGCCCTGAAGGAAGAACTCAGAAAACGAAAGTTTATGGCCTACCAGCTGAAGAAAGAGCAGAAGAAGAGGCACAAGGAGCGCCTGAAGGCACAAGAGGCCAGTCTACTGAAGCAGCTGGAGGTAAGTGTGTGTGCTGTGTGTGTGTGTGTGTCTGCGTGTGTCTGTGTGTGTGTGTTTATCCATGTACCGTTAAAGCAGATTTCTTCATATCTTAACTGTTATTCACCTGTTTTCCTGTCAGAGCTATGATAACTTCATTGAGAAAACTAAGGCAGAACTGAACAAGGGGCCAGATTCAACACCTGATACAAAGTCCGTGATCAAAGATTCCACCTCAGTTGCGGAGCAGTCCAGTATTAAACTACCTACTCACAGGTATCAAAAATGCCTGTAAACATGACACTCTTGTGCCAACATATCTACTGTAATATAAGTTAGAAAAGATTAGTGTTTAATTAAAATCAAATCCCTCTTTTTCAGGTCTGAAACCAGCAAAATCTCTGGCTCTGAAAGGATGCGAACTGATACTTCATTAGACCACAGTGAGTTATGTACTCATCATAACCATTACATACATTTCTTGCTGTATTTATTTTAAAAAATGTGTTTTGACATAGATGTTCCAATAATAATGTAACCCTTTCCTATTATGACAGATGCCCTTCCTCAACCTGATCATAGTAGATCTACCTCAGTGCCTGAAGAATTGTCTGATGAAGACCCACCAACAGTCACTCCAACCCCAGTGTATGGCAGCCCAGAGTGTCAGACTTCAGGACTGAGGAGCCACCTGTTCACAGAGGGGCTTATACGACCTTCCTCTAAGGAAGACCAGGCACAGATTATTGAGTCTGGGGATGAGAACATTGAGTCTTATCAAAGATCTTACGTTCAGGAAGAGCTGGAGGTCGAAGTAAGCTCCAAATCTGAGGATCAACATTCTCAATATCTTCTCAAATTAGAAAAAGAAGACAGACTTGACTCCCAGGAGAAGCTGCCTACATCTAAACATGTTTCCTCTTCCATGAGTGAAGAACATCGACATTCTCCATCTGTAAGCCTGGAACAAGATAAACAAATAAAGACCAGGGAAACATCTGAAGCAGAGGAAGCTGTAAAATCGAATGCCTCTAATGGGTTACTTTCACTTGCAGTGGACCTCAAACCCTCACCACATCCAAGCTACATCTCCTCATTTAGTGACCATTCCTACTCCCCTGACTCGGTTGCCTTCTCTTCTAAGAAGGAGGCACCCATAAAGGATGTGGAGGTATCTTCTCCCATAGTGGAGGGTTATAATGATGACTTCGAGTCATCAGTATATTCTTCACCCAGGGAGGAGCATCATAGTTCCAAGCCTGCCTCTCAAATCTCAGTTTCACCTACTGAGATCAAGGGCTTGAGTAAGGACTCCTCTCCCCCTCTCTATGACAGCCAAGATGAGGAGGTAGAGGAAGAAATAGATGAAGAACTGAGTCACCATTCAGGGATTAGTGGAGCTAGCCACCAATCTGAGCGACTGCTAGATCTTCATAACCAAACAGAAGACTCTAAACATGACAGCAAGGACATTGCTATTTCCAGCCACTCACCACCCATCTCTCCTATGCAGACCCCGCTCTCTCCTGTCATAGATGAAATGTCAACTTTTAACATTGGAGATCGGGTTCTTGTTGGTGGCGTTCAGCCCGGCACTCTGAGATTCAAAGGTCCTACCAGCTTTGCCAATGGTTTCTGGGCTGGTGTAGAGTTGGATAAGTCTGAGGGGAGCAACAACGGCACTTACGATGGGGTGGTGTACTTTGAATGTGATGATAGCCACGGTATCTTTGCTCCCCCAGACAAGATCACACACCTGCCAGACAAGTTTGAGATCTACACTGACACCACAGAGGATGAGGACTCATTCTTTGATGATCTGTCAGATAAAGGTGGGGATAAACGTAAAACAGATGAGGACAGATCCCAAAAAGAAGGAAATCTGAAGAGTGAAAATGAACAAACAACTCATAAGGTATATGGGTCTGGAGATAAAAAGGTTACAGATGAGTCTGTTCACAAGGCTGAATCTAATCTCAATTCACATAATTACAACGAATCCAAGCATCCCATCTCTAATGGCAACTCTAGAGACATCATTTTGGATTTTGAAGATGCACCAACCACCCTCCTCATCTCCGACATAGACAAGATCTGCCTGGGGAAGCAGAGTCAGAAGGAGATAACTACCATTGAAGAGAGAGAAGACATGGACTCACAACACCAGTTTACTCCTGCAGATCTCACAGATATCGGGGACGATAAGGGAGAGCAGAAAGACAAAGACATACTGGACACATTTGCAGACAAGCTCCTAAACAACTTTATGAAAGACACTGTGAAGCAGTTTTCTGAAATTAAAAAGGCTAAAGAGCAGAAGATAGAAGCTGCCAACCAGATGAATGGAGACCTGTTTGGTGAAAATGAAGAGTGGTTCTCTTCAGTGGATCAAAAAGATGGTCTCCCCTTCTTCCTGCCTGCAGAAAAAGAGGAGCTGTCTTCTCCAGAGCTGTGTAACCGACCGGTGAGTGTGTATTTCTGATTCTTTAGTAACCTGTTAATAAAAATCAAAGCTAAAGTCAAGCTAAAGATAACTATATTTTATATCTATGTATTTTATATCAAAGACATGAGTAGATTTATCACTATAAGTGAACAAAAACAACAAAATGTGCTGTACATGATTGAACTGTGGAATTTTCATTGTTGGGAAATCAGATGTGACATAAAGTTACTGACAAACAGTACTTGTTGATTTGACCTGGAGAACCTTTGTTGTTGGTGTGTGTTCAACCAAAGTCCAACTTTATGTTGACTTTGGAATTTTCTTCTCTGTACTGAAAACCTCTGGTGTCTAAAACATCGGAAAGAAAAATACTAAATCCATGTATCAATGTAAATCCATGGTTTATAATCAGACTTGTTCTGTTGTTTTTCTGGATAGACGCGTTTATGGAATGTTCTAATCTAAAACTGGAAGTCAGCATGAAATTAACTTCTGCCTGTATTTCTTTCACTACAGGAGAGTCCAGTGTTGGGGGCCAGCGGTCAAGAGGAGCTCGCCAAGCGACTAGCAGAGCTGGAACTGAGCCGTGAACTGCTAGATGAGCTTGGTGACGATGAGGACTGGTTTGATGAGGACTTTGGCCTCAGCTCCCGTAGAGAACAGCAGAGACTCAAACAGAAACAGAGAGAAGAAGAGGAAGAGGCGAGGTTGGGCAGGTCTGGCTCATCAGCTGGAGCTGCCCTGGGGGGGCTAGTCTCATCACCAGGTGGGGAACAGCAGGTGAAGACTCCACCTAGACCTGAGTTGCCCCTGCCCTTGCCCCCCAAACTCCCTGAGCAGCCTGCCATGGTGGTGCCCCACTCAGCCATAGAGGTGGAAAAGATGGTCCATGCTGCCACTCAGGAGATCTGGGAGAGCTGTGGCCTGGGGAAGGAGGGAGCACTGACCCTTGCACAACTGCCAAACCCCAAACCTTCCCAAGAGTATCTGGGTAAAGAGGCCAGCAGCCAGGACCAGGAGGCCCTCTCCATCTGCAGCTACAGAAAGGTGAATGTGACAACTTTCAAAACATCTAGTCTGTATAATAAAGATAGCCGTACAGAAACTGAATGCAAGAACTTTAAAACCCCAATCTGTAAAATCGAAAAGAAGGAAGACAAGCATCCTTTTCATTAGGGTCGGGTACCATTCACACTGGAACCAGTAACGGTACCCAACGGTACCTTTTTCTGTACAAAAAAGTATTTAAAGTGGTAAAAAATAAGTCCAAACTCCTGTTGCTGTTGCTGTTGCAGTGCTTGCGTGCTGTAATATTTCCCAGGAAAACGTGCAACTTGCGTACTGTTGGTTTCACATTAAGGTTTCGGACTTACTAAAAAATATCACACAACCCTACATAATAATCACAATAATCATGTCGAGTTGATCAACACACCTCCAACCATCATAACCTGAAGAGCAAATCTAACCAGGGTACCTTTCCAATTACATTTGTGATTTTAAACTGGCATACTAACCTAATATTAACCTCTTACTGGAAATCATGAGAAAGTTTTAGAACGACACAGACGCAGAGTGTCCCCGTAACCATAGTAACTCACTCACTCCTGCCTGCACACTGTGTGAGAGGAGAGGGAGGCACTGACTCTGGTCTGTCTGTCAACCAAGACAGTCATAAATGCCCCGTTATCTCAAGCACAAACGTTGATGTCTGACTTAAAGTTTCATCGTACGTGTAGGGTTCAACTTCGGTGCTGTGTGGCTGCTAACGTTATACTCTTCAGCTTTTAGATATATTTCAGGTTTGACCAGGTGTGTCCTCAGGTTAGATGTGTACCTGGGCCAGCTTTGCATTTTGCATTTTGCATTTCACAGTCTGTCCTGACTCACTGTGACTTGAACCAGCTGTAGGCTCTCTCTCTCTCTCTCTCTCTCTCTCTCTCTCTCTCTCTCTCTCTATCTATCTATCTATCTATCTATCTATCTATCTATTTACTCTCCCTTACTCTTTCACCCAGATGCACTCTCAGGTACTGAAATTTGGCACCATTTGATTTAACGCAAATCTGTGCTTGGTGATACCAACGTAATTCAGTCGGTACCCTTGAAAGTACAGTTTGATACCCAACTCTACTTTTCATCCCCCTACCAGTCATGCAGCACACAGCTGTCCTGTTTCAGTTGTACTAAGCAAACAGCAGCTGTTGTCTTGAAGACGGCACTTACTCAGGGTGTGTTCACTGAGGTTAAATGCAAGGTGAATTTCCATCATTCAGCAGATTCCTCTCAACATTTTAAAGACTACACACAGCTATTTCAGTTCAGACTTCAAGCTCTTGCTCCAGATATTCCCTCAGTTGGTCAGTTGCTTCGCTTATCTTACTCATTTATGTTCATCTAACGTGGGATTACTCAGCCTGAGAGACTCATCTACTGCAGCTTTGAGCTCAGTTTTATTTAATATTACATATTTAAGTATCTTATTACTCTGTCATTCCCTAGGCTGTGTATGACCTGACATGGGAGATGCTTCAGGAGATCTATGCTGAGGACCCCAACACCGATCAGCCTCAGTGGGTCAAACCACATCGAGTTAAGTCCTCCTTCTTTCATAGAGTAAAGACACCAGGAGACATCACCAAAATCCAGGTACAGTACTACAGAAAGAAATGCTACATTAATGTCTGAAACACACCAACCTTACCCTTACTGTTGGCGGATTGCTACTATATTTATATTTTAAAATTCTAACTGCTTTACCCTAGAGACAGCCAGGGTTTTAGTATATAGTTGGACCTTCAGCAGTTATAGCAGTTAGAATAAACAAACTTTACAATGTAACTTTGTTAATTAAACTTGGTTATCAGCAATTTTTATGGAGTGCAGTCATAAAGTTTTTTTATACAGTTACACAAATTCAAATATAGTGCCATGCTTTTTACCCATTTGATGACATGTTTTTTTTACACTGTGCACCAGGAATACATCACCGGAGAAGTACTGAAACTGTACGGTCTGACAAAAGATCAGAGCCAGAAGACTGACTGGCAGAAGATGCTCAAATTTGGCAGAAAGAAGCGGGACAGAGTGGATCACATACTGGTAGGCCACAAATTAAATGTTTGGGGGGGTTTTGTACTTGATTTTAAAGGACATCAGTTTGACCCTGTTTATCTCTCAGGTTCAGGAACTCCATGAGGAGGAGGCCCAGTGGGTCAACTATGACGAGGATGAGCTGTTTGTCAAGATGCAGCTGGCAGACAGCATCTTTGATGCTTTACTGAAGGACACAGCAAACGTACTGACACTAATCTATGATAAGAGGGCCAAAAGAGACACCCTCTCCTGACAGCTTTCCTGCTTAGATTTTAAAGTACAACCTCTAGCTCAATCCTAGCCTTTCCTCACCCCAGTGAACTCCAGCCAACCTACCGCCGCTCAGTCTTCCACCAGCTGATGTGCCAACAGCAACCCTCAGATGCCTTCGGTCCCAGCATTACCTCTCAGTTTAACAACTCCTACTTATTTCTGTGACATTCATTTGCTGAATTTGCGTCAGCTAACTATAGTGGTTATATAATTTGTTCTACACACACAACGCCTCTTCATCAATCCAGCCTTCTTAAACGGTAACACCATCTAGTCTCAGTTCTCACCTCCTGGACTGGTCCTTTTGTAAATGCCAGTTGGAGAATGAGTAGATGTTTTGATAGGATGGACTGTGCATTTAAAGTCCATTAATGCTGCTAAGTTGATTGTTCCACACGGGACGGTAATATAAAATCCACCTGGAACAAAAGCAGGTTGTTATATTTTGTACTGAATCTCAAAGTAAATATATATGGATTCACAAATTGTAATAGAGTAGCAGATAAAGAATACACAGTGTTGTCCATAAGTGATTTGACAGTGACACATCATTGTGTTGGCTTTTGTAATCCAGCACATTGAAATTAAACAATGACTATGTGGTTAAACTTTTAGCTTTAATTTGAGGGTGATCACCCCTTATATTGTAGGGGTCTGTAAGCCTGCCTTAAATTAAAACCTAGTTGAAGTCTGACCCACAGAAACAGCCGACAGTGCGGCCACCTTCACTTCTTACTCGTTTCCAGGACCTTTTGCCTGCACTTTGGTCTTTAGAAAGCACAAGACACGCTCAATTATTTGATCATTTTCTTCTTGCTGCGTTATCTTAAAATTGGGGGACTTATGTTTAGGGGGAAAAATCCATTAATGTTCGCTCAATATGGATATGAACACCCTGAAGCACACTTCAACTCTATAATTATTGTTGGATTTCAAATCCAATGTGCTGGAGGAGAGCTAAAACAATTTACATTTGTCACTGATCAAATATAGTAAGACTGCACTGTTGCTGAGATCAGATATTTTATGAAACATTTTGCCTCCATAATTATATTATTTATTGTGTGAAAATGGATTCGAGGAGTAAGGAACATTTTGAATTGTAAATGATCTTGTCAACATAAAGAGAACAGATTTTTAACATCTAATGAAATTGTAAAAAGCACCAGAATTAATTTGAACATGGCAATATATTATGTAGGAATTTTAAAGAATGCTATTGAAACAAGAAAAAGAACATGGGGGGGGGGCTTTTATATTTAAATGTTTTAGTGTTGCTAGTTAATTAAAAGTGACTTTGATTGTGGCCACAACTGTCCAGCTGGTTAACACAATCACTGTGACCCACTTTTGTACTATATGTTAATATTTTGTTTGAAAACTTCTCACACAACAAGGAGAGAAAATGTTTCTCCAACAATTTGCAGTTTATTACTTTTTTCTGTGCTGTAACTGAGGTTTTTGCATCCCATTTAACTTTGTTAGCTTTGGAGGACAAACAAACAACACCATGTTTAAAATGCAAGTACTTTTAGTATCCATGCTAGCATTTTAAAAAAAATTATTATTTCATTAGGTAATTTGAGTGTTAATACACTACATACTAAAAACAGAGACTATAGAGTATATAGTATACAAGTGGGACACAGAAGACTAGCAGTAGGCCTGACTTAAATCACATCATAGGACAGTACTGAAATGCTGGATTCGAGCCTTACTTACCCTACAGTTTGTTTACTTTCAATGACCTGAGAAAACGCCTGTGGTTGTCTTGTGTCTTTATCAGTTTCCCTGGTAAAGGTTGCTCGCTGAACATTTGCCCCAAAAGGAAAACAAAAAACAACCATATAGTCTTGTAGCAGCATGGTTATATGCTCCACTTGCTCCTGTGAAACATTTGGCTTTACAGCAATCAGCAAGTTCAAACCAGCCATCAGAATGTAGCTTGGTGATGTGTTTAGACAACAGAGGTCTTTCTCAACATTCAGTTCAAGTGCCTCTTTATGTTGAGTTGTCTTTCACTTTGTTGATGTCTCAACATCCTTTGGACCTATTTTCTTTGAATGTCTCTTTCAACTGCTGTATACTACCATTTTGTAAATGACCCTTAAATGACTGCTCTTCCTTCTTACTGGTTTGGCGGTACTTCAGTTTCTGCCTTATCAATCTTTCTGTATCTAAGTATAGTTGAAAAAGTTTTTTTTTTTTTTTATAAACCTTCACACTTTCCTGTGCCTCCGCCTGAGAAAATGTTGGTAATAATTGTTGAGTGAGTTTAAAATGTCACCTGCTTCTTGTCCACGTCACCCTTGCATCCATGCATATAGACACAGTTGAGTCATTTTATTGATAAACTGTATCAGGAACCAGTTTGTGGACACTCCACACACACTCCCACAGACACAGTGGCAGTCATAGTGCTGATGTGACTGAGCACGTAGGACTGTATCCAAGGGCTTACTTTGGTCCTCACTGTCAGCGCTGCTTTGATCTGAAAAACAGTGTACAAAGTCATTGTGACACGTGTGACAGAGCTTGTTAACTGTTTGGAGCTAAAGTGACCTTAAACTGAGTACTTGGTCTTTTTTTTTTCTACCTTCATTGTTTTAGGAGTTGCTAAAGGTGTATGTATGTTCAAACTGTAAATTATATAATGTAGAAAAAGACCAAATATATTTGACACCACCCTCTCTAATGCTGTATGACTTGTATGTCTGGACTGTAGGCATATGTAACTGTAATGGTGACACGATTAGTAACCTTAAAAACACTTTCTGCAAGGCTTTATTGCGAACTCTTAAGGATTGTCTCTTGAATTGATTGTATGTGGGAGGAAGTTCCCCTCTGTAACTATGCAGTACTTGGTCTTAAGCATTGTTTTATATGTGTGGACCAAACGGCTTCGACTTCGGCTGTCGTCTGTGGAGTAAATGAACCTTCAGGAAGCTCGGAGCTGTTTGGTGAAGGGTGGAGTTGATCTGAATTACTGAATTGGCACAGAAGATTTGATTATCAAATGAACCCAGTCAGACTAGATTTCCCGTTCCATCTTTTCAAATGTTTATGAATATTTATAATAATGTGCTGTGGGTGCGCGCCGAGTGCACTCGAGGACTTGTACAATTCTTTTATGGGTGTAAATATACTGTCTAGCCAATCTGACCCACTGTTACTGTAACCTGAATGATTGTTGTAAAATAAACACGGTTTACTTTGCAAATATGTGCATACTATATATTTGTTAACTAAATGAAATTGTAAATAAAGCTTTCATTGTTTGTAAAGGAATGCTGACTGTGAGTGTGTTCTTGGTTTAGGTCTGCAGAAGCTACCTGACAATGTTGTTGCAGCACGCTCAACAAATCTCTGATGTTTAGGTTTGTGACTGAAGGCAGGTTTATAAATCTAGGATTCTGTGTTTGGATGTGGTTGTGTGAGAGTTTAACAGTGTGTCAGCTCACATTAACAGCACTGTACTTGATGTATACAAATGTTTGTAAAAAGAAAACGGTAGGATACAATTTTAAAATGCAGTAGGATTGAAGGTTATTACTCTTAAACTGACTGACTGCAGGGTTGTAGGCAACTACTGAGGACACTGAATACACACATACTGCACATGGTTGGATTTTTATGGCTGGTAATTATTAATAAACCTTAAAATGCTTTTACACATAACAAAATACTATGTTCAAAATGATAAATAACGTGGAATTTGTGGGGGGTTTAATACACAGGAATACCTCTGTATGTGTCAGGTGGGTGATGTGCTGGAGGAATTTGAACTCATCATCT